>NC_069500.1:526246644-526376644 GCF_027579735.1 Bombina bombina | reverse complement strand
ACTAACATAAATATGTAGCAGCAGATATACTGACATAAATATAGAGGAGCAGATATACTGACATAAATAAAGAGCAGCATATATACTAACATAAATATGTAGCAGCAGATATACTGACATAAATATAGAGGAGCAGATATACTGACATAAATATAGAGCTGCAGATATACTGACATAAATATAGAGCTGCAGATATACTGACATAAATATAGAGCTGCAGATATACTGACATAAATATAGAGGAGCAGATATACTGACATAAATATGTAGCAGCAGATATACTGACATAAATATAGAGGAGCAGATATACTGACATAAATATAGAGCTGCAGATATACTAACATAAATATGTAGCAGCAGATATACTGACATAAATATAGAGGAGCAGATATACTGACATAAATATAGAGCTGCAGATATACTGACATAAATATAGAGCTGCAGATATACTGACATAAATATAGAGCTGCAGATATACTGACATAAATATAGAGGAGCAGATATACTGACATAAATAAAGAGCAGCATATATACTAACATAAATATGTAGCAGCAGATATACTGACATAAATATGGAGCAGCAGATATACTGACATAAATAAACAGCAGCATATATACTAACATAAATATGTAGCAGTAGATATACTGACATAAATATAGAGCTGCAGATATACTGACATAAATATAGAGGAGCAGATATACTGACATAAATATAGAGGAGCAGCTATACTGACATAAATATAGAGGAGCAGCAGATATACTGACATAAATATAGAGCTGCAGATATACTGACATAAATATAGAGCTGCAGATATACTGACATAAATATAGAGCTGCAGATATACTGACATAAATATAGAGGAGCAGCTATACTGACATAAATATAGAGGAGCAGCAGATATACTGACATAAATATAGAGCTACAGATATACTGACATAAATATAAAGGAGCAGATATACTGACATAAATATAGAGTAGCAGATATACTGACATAAATATAGAGCAGCAGATATACTGACATAAATATAGAGGAGCAGATATACTGACATAAATATATAGGAGCAGATATACTGACATAAAAATGGAGCAGCAGATATACTGACATAAATATAGAGGAGCAGCTATACTGACATAAATATAGAGGAGCAGATATACTGATATAAATATAGAGGAGCAGATATACTGACATAAATATAGAGGAGCAGATATACTGACATAAATATAGAGGAGCAGATATACTGACATAAATATAGAGGAGCAGCAGATATACTGACATAAATATAGAGCAGCAGATATACTGACATAAATATATAGGAGCAGATATACTGACATAAATAGGGAGCAGCAGATATACTGACATAAATATATAGGAGCAGATATGCTGACATAAATATAGAGGAGCAGATATACTGACATAAATATGGAAATATACTGACATAAATAAAGAGCAGCAGATATACTAACATAAATATGGAGCAGCAGATATACTGACATAAATATAGAGGAGCAGATATACTTACAGAAATATATAGGAGCAGATATACTGACATTAATATAGAGGAGCAGCAGATATACTAACATAAATATGGAGGAGCAGACATACTGACATAAATATGGAGCAGATATACTGACATAAATATGGAGCAGATATACTGATATAAATATGGACTAATAGATATACTGACATAAATATGTAGCAACAGATATACTGACATAAATATAGAGCAGCAGATATACTGACATAAATATGGAGCAGATATACTGATATAAATATGGACTAACAGATATACTGACATAAATATGTAGCAGCAGATATCCTGACATAAATATGGAGTAGCAGATATACTGATATAAATATGTAGCAGCAGATATACTGACATAAATATAGAGTAGCATATATACTGACATAAGTATGAAGGAGCAGATATACTGATATAGATATGGAGCAACAGATATACTGACATAAATATGGAGGAGCAGATATACTGATATAAAATATGGAGCAACAGATATACTGACATAAATATAGAGGATCAGATATACTGACATAAATATGGAGCAGCAGATATACTGACATAAATATGGAGCAGATATACTGATATAAATATGGACTAACAGATATACTGAAATAAATATGGAGCAGCAGATATACTGACATAAATATGGAGGAGCAGATATACTGATATAAATATGTAGCAGCAGATATACTGACATAAATATAGAGTAGCATGTATACTGACATAAATATGAAGGAGCAGATATACTGATATAGATATGGAGCAACAGATATACTGACATAAATATAGAGGATCAGATATACTGACATAAATATGGAGCAGCAGATATGCTGACATAAATATAGAGGAGCAGATATACTGACATAAATATGGAGCAGCAGATATACTAACATAAATAAAGAGCAGCATATATACTAACATAAATAGGGAGCAGCAGATATGCTGACATAAATATAGAGGAGCAGATATACTGACATAAATATGGAGCTGCAGATATACTGACATAAATAAAGAGCAGCATATATACTAACATAAATAGGGAGCAGCAGATATACTGACATAAATATAGAGGAGTAGATATACCTACAGAAATATATAGGAGCAGATATACTGACATAAATATGGAGCAGCAGATATACTGACATTAATGTAGAGGAGCAGCAGATATACTAACATAAATATGGAGGAGCAGACATACTGACATAAATATGGAGCAGCAGATATACTGACATAAATATGTAGCAGATATATGGATATAAATATGGAGCAACAGATATACTGACATAAATATGGAGGAGCAGAAATACTGACATAAATATGGAGCAGATATACTGATATAAATATTGAGCAACAGATATACTGAAATAAATATGGAGGAGCAGATATACTGACATAAATATGTAGCAGCAGATATACTGACATAAATATGGAGCAGATATACTGACATAAATATGGTGCAACAGATATACTGACATAAATATGGAGGAGCAGATATACTGATATAAATATGGAGCAACAGATTAACTGACATAAATATGTAGCAGCAGATATACTGACATAAATATAGAGGAGCAGATATACTGACATAAATATGTAGCAACAGATATACTGACATAAATATGGAGCAGCAGATATACTGACATAAATATGGAGCAGATATACTGACGTAAATATGTAGCAGATATACTGATATAAATGTGGACTAACACTGACATAAATATGTAGCAACAGATATACTGACATAAATATGGAGCAGCAGATATACTGACATAAATATGGAGCAGATATACTGATATAAATATGGACTAACAGATATACTGACATAAATATGGAGGAGCAGATATACTGATATAAATATGTAGCAGCGGATATACTGACATAAATATAGAGCAGCAGATATACTGACATAAATATAGAGCAGCAGATATACTGACAAAAATATAGAGTAGCATATATACTGACATATATATGAAGGAGCAGATATACTGATATAGATATGGAGCAACAGATATACTGACATAAATATGAAGGAGCAGACATACTGATATAAAATATGGAGCAACAGATATACTGACATAAATATAGAGGATCAGATATACTGACATAAATATGGAGCAGCAGATATACTGACATAAATATGGAGCAGATATACTGACATAAATATGGAGCAGATATACTGATATAAATATGGACTAACATATATACTGACATAAATATGGAACAGCAGATATACTGACATAAATATGGAGGAGCAGATATACTGATAAAAATATGTAGCAGCAGATATAGTGACATAAATATAGAGCAGCAGATATACTGACATAAATATAGAGTAGCATATATACTGACATAAATATGAAGGAGCAGATATACTAATGTAGATATGGAGCAACAGATATACTGACATAAATATGGAGGAGCATATATACCGATATAAAATATGGAGCAACAGATATACTGACATAAATATAGAGGATCAGATATACTGACATAAATATGGAGCAGCAGATATACTGACATAAATATGGAGGAGCAGATATACTGATATAAATATGGAGCAATAGATATACTGACATAAATATAGGGGAGCAGATATACTGACATAAATATAGAGGAGCAGATATACTGACATAAATATGGAGCAGCAAATATACTGACATAAATATGGAGCAGATATACTGACATAAATATGGAGCAGCAGATATACTGACATAAATATATAGGAGCAGATATACTGACATACATTTAGAGGAACAGCAGATATACTGACATAAATATTGAGCAGCAGATATACTGACATAAATATGAAGCAGCAGATATACTGTCATAAATATAGAGCAGCAGATATACTGACATAAATTTATAGGAGCAGCTATACTGACATAAATCTATAGGAGCAGATACACTGACATAAATATGGAGCAGCAGATATACTGACATAAATATATAGGAGCAGATATACTGACATACATTTAGAGGAACAGCAGATATACTGACATAAATATTGAGCAGCAGATATACTGACATAAATATGAAGCAGCAGATATACTGTCATAAATATAGAGCAGCAGATATACTGACATAAATTTATAGGAGCAGCTATACTGACATAAATCTATAGGAGCAGATACACTGACATAAATATGGAGCAGCACATATACTGACAAATATATAGGAGCATATATACTGACATAAATATATAGGAGCAGATATACTGACATAAATATGGAGCAGCAGATATACTGACATAAATATATAGGAGCAGATATACTGACATAAATATATAGGAGCAGATATACTGACATAAATATATAGGAGCAGATATACTGACATAAATATATAGGAGCAGATATACTGACATAAATATGGAGCAGCAGATATACTGACAAAAATATGGAGCAGATATACTTATCTAAATATGGAGCAGATATACTGACATAAATATAGAGAAGCAGATATACTGACATAAATATAGAGCAGCAGCAGATATACTGACATAAATATAGAGGAGCACCAGATATACTGACATAAATATGGAGAAGCAGATATACTGACATAAATATAGAGGAGCAGCAGATATACTGACGTAAATATAGAGGAGCATATATACTGACATAAATATAGAGTAGCAGATATACTGACATAAATATGGAGTAGCAGATATACTGACATAAATATGGAGCAGCAGATATACTGACATAAATATGGAGCAGATATACTAACATAAATATGGAGCAGATATACTGATATACATATGGAGCAACAAATATATTGACATAAATAGGGAGCAGCAGATATTCTTACATAAATATGGAGGAGCAGATATACTGACATAAATATAGAGTAGCAGATATACTGAAATAAATATAGAGCAGCATATATACTGACATCAATATGGAGAAGCAGATATACTGACATAAATATGGAGCAACAGATATACTGAAATAAATATAGAGGAGCAGATATACTGACATAAATATAGAGGAGCAGATATACTGACATAAATATATAGGATCAGATATACTGGCATACATATAGAAGAGCAGCAGATATACTGACATAAATATTGAGCAGCAGATATACTGACATAAATATATAGGAGCAGATATACTGACATAAATATATAGGATCAGATATACTGGCATACATATAGAAGAGCAGCAGATATACTGACATAAATATTGAGCAGCAGATATACTGACATAAATATAGAGCAGCAGATATACTGACATAAATATAGGGCTGCAGATATACTGACATAAATATAGAGCAGCAGATATACTGACATAAATATAGAGCAGCAGATATACTGACATAAATATAGAGCAACAGATATACTGACATAAATATAGGGGAGCAGATATACTGACATAAATATAGAGGAGCAGATATACTGACATAAATATGGAGCAGCAAATATACTGACATAAATATGGAGCAGATATACTGACATAAATATGGAGCAGCAGATATACTGACATAAATATATAGGAGCAGATATACTGACATAAATTTAGAGGAACAGTAGATATACTGACATAAATATTGAGCAGCAGATATACTGACATAAATATGAAGCAGCAGATATACTGTCATAAATATAGAGCAGCAGATATACTGACATAAATTTATAGGAGCAGCTATACTGACATAAATCTATAGGAGCAGATACACTGACATAAATATGGAGCAGCAGATATACTGACATAAATATATAGGAGCAGATATACTGACATACATTTAGAGGAACAGCAGATATACTGACATAAATATTGAGCAGCAGATATACTGACATAAATATGAAGCAGCAGATATACTGTCATAAATATAGAGCAGCAGATATACTGACATAAATTTATAGGAGCAGCTATACTGACATAAATCTATAGGAGCAGATACACTGACATAAATATGGAGCAGCAGATATACTGACAAATATATAGGAGCAGATATACTGACATAAATATATAGGAGCAGATATACTGACATAAATATGGAGCAGCAGATATACTGAAATAAATATGGAGGAGCAGACATACTGACATAAATATGGAGCAGCAGATATACTGACAAAAATATGGAGCAGATATACTTATCTAAATATGGAGCAGATATACTGACATAAATATAGAGAAGCAGATATACTGACATAAATATAGAGCAGCAGCAGCAGATATACTGACATAAATATAGAGGAGCAGCAGATATACTGACATAAATATGGAGAAGCAGATATACTGACATAAATATAGAGGAGCAGCAGATATACTGACGTAAATATAGAGGAGCATATATACTGACATAAATATAGAGTAGCAGATATACTGACATAAATATGGAGTAGCAGATATACTGACATAAATATGGAGCAGCAGATATACTGACATAGATATGGAGCAGATATACTGACATAAATATGGAGCAGATATACTGATATAAATATGGAGCAACAAATATATTGACATAAATAGGGAGCAGCAGATATTCTTACATAAATATGGAGGAGCAGATATACTGACATAAATATAGAGTAGCAGATATACTGAAATAAATATAGAGCAGCATATATACTGACATCAATATGGAGAAGCAGATATACTGACATAAATATGGAGCAACAGATATACTGAAATAAATATAGAGGAGCAGATATACTGACATAAATATAGAGGAGCAGATATACTGACATAAATATATAGGATCAGATATACTGGCATACATATAGAAGAGCAGCAGATATACTGACATAAATATTGAGCAGCAGATATACTGACATAAATATATAGGAGCAGATATACTGACATAAATATATAGGATCAGATATACTGGCATACATATAGAAGAGCAGCAGATATACTGACATAAATATTGAGCAGCAGATATACTGACATAAATATAGAGCAGCAGATATACTGACATAAATATAGGGCTGCAGATATACTGACATAAATATAGAGCAGCAGATATACTGACATAAATATAGAGCAGCAGATATACTGACATAAATATAGAGCAACAGATATACTGACATAAATATATAGGAGCAGATATACTGACATAAATATGGAGCAGCAGATATACTGACATAAATATATAGGAGCAGATATACTGACATAAATATATAGGAGCAGATATACTGACATAAATATGGAGCAGCAGATATACTGACATAAATATATTGGAGCAGATATACTGACATAAATATATAGGGGCAGATATACTGACATAAATATATAGGAGCAGCAGATATACTGACATAAATATATAGGAGCAGATATACTGACATAAATATATAGGAGCAGATATACTGACATAAATATGGAGCAGCAGATATACTGACATAAATATATAGGAGCAGATATACTGACATAAATATGGAGCAGCAGATATACTGACATAAATATATAGGAGCAGATATACTGACATAAATATGGACTAACAGATATACTGACATAAATATTGAGCAGCAGATATACTGACATAAATATATAGGAGCAGATATACTGAAATAAATATATAGGAGCAGATATACTGACATAAATATATAGGAGCAGATATACTGACATAAATATATAGGAGCAGATATACTGACATAAATATGGAGCAGCAGATATACTGACATAAATATATAGGAGCAGATATACTGACATAAATATGGAGCAGCAGATATACTGACATAAATATATAGGAGCAGATATACTGACATAAATATATAGGAGCAGCAGATATACTGACATAAATATATAGGAGCAGATATACTGACATAAATAAAAAGAGAAGAGCAAATATAATAACAAAAGTGGGCACAAACAGGCTTTTTAACATTTTATAAATGCCACATGCTTATACCCAATGCATGTGCAGGGGAACTGCTTGGGTAATATGCTTTGTGTAAGAACTATACCTACCAATCAGTACCTGTGTTAGAGCAGAGATTTGCACTGCACACGTGCACATGGTACTGATCTTAGTATAAAATAAATAGCAAAACTAGCTATTTTTAATGCTTCTTTGTAGTGGCTGCTATACAAGAGTAGGATTGGGCTGTATACTTTTTTATATTCATGTCTGTTTAATAACTATGTATACAAACTAATAAAAAATGAAAGATGTATTCTCTTAAAAGTGCATAGGGCAGATGAGAAGGGTTAGGTTGAAAAGGGGAAAACCTGGTGATTAATGTTCTAAATAGATATTGCTATAGCCTGACATATAGAGAGCAGATATGCAAATTTGAATCCACAGAGATAAACAGATATGAGGAACTAATTACACACTGAGAGGAGCAGATATGCAGAGTGATTACAGAGACATATAGAAGCAGATATATACAATGGATACAGAGAGGACAGATATGCAGTGATTACAGAGACATATAGAAGCAGATATATACAATGGATACAGAGAGGACAGATATGCAGAGTGATTACAGAGACATATAGAAGCAGATATATACAATGGATACAGAGAGGACAGATATGTAGTGATTACAGAGACATATAGAAGCAGATATATACAATAGATTCTGAGAGGAGCAGATATGCAGAGTGATTACAGAGACATATAGAAGCAGATATATACAATGGATACAGAGAGGACATATATGCAGTGATTACAGAGACATATAGAAGCAGATATATACAATGGATACAGAGAGGACATATATGCAGTGATTACAGAGACATATAGAAGCAGATATATACAATGGATACAGAGAGGACATATATGCAGTGATTACAGAGACATATAGAAGCAGATATATACAATGGATACAGAGAGGAGCAGATATGCAGAGTGATTACAGAGACATATAGAAGCAGATATATACAATGGATACAGAGAGGACAGATATGCAGTGATTACAGAGACATATAGAAGCAGATATATACAATGGATACAGAGAGGACAGATATGCAGTGATTACAGAGACATATAGAAGCAGATATATACAATGGATACAGAGAGGACAGATATGCAGTGATTACAGAGACATATAGAAGCAGATATATACAATAGATTCTGAGAGGAGCAGATATGCAGAGTGATTACAGAGACATATAGAAGCAGATATATACAATGGATACAGAGAGGACAGATATGCAGAGTGATTACAGAGACATATAGAAGCAGATATATACAATGGATACAGATGGGATAGATATGCAGTGATTACAGAGACATATAGAAGCAGATATATACAATGGATACAGAGAGGACAGATATGCAGTGATTACAGAGACATATAGAAGCAGATATATACAATGGATACAGAGAGGACAGATATAGAAGCAGATATATACAATGGATACAGAGAGGACATATATGCAGAGTGATTACAGAGACATATAGAAGCAGATATATACAATGGATACAGAGAGGATAGATATGCAGTGATTACAAAGACATATAGAAGCTGATATATACAATGGATACAGAGAGGACAGATATGCAGAGTGATTACAGAGACATATAGAAGCAGATATATACAATGGATACAGAGAGGAGCAGATATGCAGATTGATTACAGAGACATATAGAAGCAGATATATACAATGGATACAGAGAGGACAGATATGCAGTGATTACAGAGACATATAGAAGCAGATATATACAATGGATACAGAGAGGACAGATATGCAGTGATTACAGAGACATATAGAAGCAGATATATACAATGGATACAGAGAGGAGCAGATATGCAGAGTGATTACAGCGACATATAGAAGCAGATATATACAATGGATACAGAGAGGACAGATATGCAGAGTGATTACAGCGACATATAGAAGCAGATATATACAATGGATACAAAGAGGACAGATATGCAGTGATTACAGAGAGATATAGAAGCAGATATATACAATGGATACAGAGAGGACAGATATGCAGAGTGATTACAGAGACATATAGAAGCAGATATATACAATGGATACAGAGAGGAGCAGATATGCAGTGATTACAGAGACATATAGAAGCAGATATATACAATGGATACAGAGTGGACAGATATGCAGAGTGATTACAGAGACATATAGAAGCAGATATATACAATGGATACAGAGAGGACAAATATGCAGTGATTACAGAGACATATAGAAGCAGATATATACAATGGATACAGAGAGGACAGATATGCAGTGATTACAGAGACATATAGATGCAGATATATACAATGGATACAGAGAGGACATATATGCATTGATTACAGAGACATATAGAAGCAGATATATACAATGGATACAGAGAGGAGCAGATATGCAGAGTGATTACAGAGACATATAGAAGCAGATATATACAATGGATACAGAGAGGAGCAGATATGCAGAGTGATTACAGAGACATATAGAAGCAGATATATACAATGGATACAGAGAGGACAGATATGCAGTGATTACAGAGACATATAGAAGCAGATATATACAATGGATACAGAGAGGACAGATATGCAGTGATTACAGAGACATATAGAAGCAGATATATACAATGGATACAGAGAGGAGCAGATATGCAGTGATTACAGAGACATATAGAAGCAGATATATACAATGGATACAGAGAGGACATATATGCAGTGATTACAGAGACATATAGAAGCAGATATATACAATGGATACAGAGAGGAGCAGATATGCAGAGTGATTACAGAGACATATAGAAGCAGATATATACAATGGATACAGAGAGGACAGATATGCAGTGATTACAGAGACATATAGAAGCAGATATATACAATGGATACAGAGAGGACATATATGCAGTGATTACAGAGACATATAGAAGCAGATATATACAATGGATACAGAGAGGATAGATATGCAGTGATTACAAAGACATATAGAAGCTGATATATACAATGGATACAGAGAGGAGCAGATATGCAGAGTGATTACAGAGACATATAGAAGCAGATATATACAATGGATACAGAGAGGACAGATATGCAGTGATTACAGAGACATATAGAAGCAGATATATACAATGGATACAGAGAGGACAAATATGCAGTGATTACAGAGACATATAGAAGCAGATATATACAATGGATACAGAGAGGACAGATATGCAGTGATTACAGAGACATATAGAAGCAGATATATACAATGGATACAGAGAGGACAGATATGCAGAGTGATTACAGAGACATATAGAAGCAGATATATACAATGGATACAGAGAGGACAGATATGCAGTGATTACAGAGACATATAGAAGCAGATATATACAATGGATACAGAGAGGACAGATATGCAGTGATTACAGAGACATATAGAAGCAGACATATACAATGGATACAGAGAGGACATATATGCATTGATTACAGAGACATATAGAAGCAGAGATATACAATGGATACAGAGAGGACAGATATGCAGAGTGATTACAGAGACATATAGAAGCAGATATATACAATGGATACAGAGAGGACAGATATGCAGTGATTACAGAGACATATAGAAGCAGAGATATACAATGGATACAGAGAGGACAGATATGCAGAGTGATTACAGAGACATATAGAAGCAGATATATACAATGGATACAGAGAGGACAGATAGGCAGAGTGATTACAGAGACATATAGAAGCAGATATATACAATGGATACAGAGAGGACAGATATGCAGTGATTACAGAGACATATAGAAGCAGACATATACAATGGATACAGAGAGGACATATATGCAGTGATTACAGAGACATATAGAAGCAGATATATACAATGGATAAAGAGAGGACAGATATGCAGTGATTACAGAGACATATAGAAGCAGATATATACAATGGATACAGAGAGGAGCAGATATGCAGAGTGATTACAGAGACATATAGAAGCAGATATATACAATGGATACAGAGAGGAGCAGATATGCAGAGTGATTACAGAGACATATAGAAGCAGATATATACAATGGATACAGAGAGGACAGATATGCAGTGATTACAGAGACATATAGAAGCTGATATATACAATGGAAACAGACAGGACAGATATGCAGAGTGATTACAGAGACATATAGAAGCAGATATATACAATGGATACAGAGAGGACATATATGCAGTGATTACAGAGACATATAGAAGCAGATATATACAATGGATACAGAGAGGACATATATGCAGAGTGATTACAGAGACATATAGCAGCAGATATATACAATGGATACAGAGAGGACAGATATGCAGTGATTACAGAGACATATAGAAGCTGATATATACAATGGATACAGAGAGGACAGATATGCAGAGTGATTACAGAGACATATAGAAGCAGATATATACAATGGATACAGAGAGGACAGATATGCAGTGATTACAGAGACATATAGAAGCAGATATATACAATGGATACAGAGAGGACAGATATGCAGAGTGATTACAGAGACATATAGAAGCAGATATATACAATGGATACAGAGAGGACAGATATGCAGAGTGATTACAGAGACATATAGAAGCAGATATATACAATGGATACAGATGGGATAGATATGCAGTGATTACAGAGACATATAGAAGCAGATATATACAATGGATACAGAGAGGACAGATATGCAGTGATTACAGAGACATATAGAAGCAGATATATACAATGGATACAGAGAGGACAGATATGCAGAGTGATTACAGAGACATATAGAAGCAGATATATACAATGGATACAGAGAGGACATATATGCAGAGTGATTACAGAGACATATAGAAGCAGATATATACAATGGATACAGAGAGGATAGATATGCAGTGATTACAAAGACATATAGAAGCTGATATATACAATGGATACAGAGAGGACAGATATGCAGAGTGATTACAGATACCAAGAGGATGCAGCAAAATTGATAATATGGGTCTGGCGGACATGATCCGTTGTAGCCAATCATGTCTGCCAGACATCGATAAATGCCGACAGCATATGACTGCTTGTGCAATCTCGCCCCCAGCAAGGGGTGTCAATCAACCCAATCGTATACGATCGAGGGGATTGATGTACGCCACCTCAGAGGAGGCAGACAAGTTAAGGAGCAGCAGTCTTAAAACCACTGCTTCTCTACTCCTGTTTCCAGCGAGCCTGAAGGCTTGTGCAGAAACAGGGGTATACGGCTCTATTCGGGCCATGATAAATCGGCCCCTAAGAGGAAATTGGAAAGTTGTGTGCTCTATCTGAATCATGAAAGAAAAATGTTGGGTTTCATCTCTCTTTAAGGGAATATCCAGAAATGAATACAGAGAAGCAGATATATAGAAGTGCATGCACATAAAGAACAGATGTAGAAAGCTTTAAGGGATATTAAACTCAACATTAAGGGCCAGATTACAAGTGGAGAGCTGTCTTAATGAGCACCTGTAAAGGTCAGTACATTAACATGTAAAATAAATATTAGCATTTTTATTTTTTTTAAAAACTACATCTGTAACTGTTATAAGGGGCTAAAGTGAGGGGATGTTTGAAAACAAAATGGCACCTAAAGGGCCTTTTTTTTGGAGGTCAATGGGGGACTGTGTTTTCTCTATAAATATATATGTATATGCTTATATACATATATATTTATGTGTTAATATGTGTATATACACATATGAACACACATATATATATATATATATTTATATATCGCTGCCCAATGCTGTGCGATTTGCCCCCTGCTCTGCGCTATGTGGTTTGCTATGGCTGCAGGGATGAAAATGAGGCTCCCATTGGAGCCTATGGAAGTGCGCTCTCATCAGCGCTTGGCTTTCAGAAATGCGAACACGAGGCAGCGTTTGCACTCGCTACACCTGTAATACCAGCACACATTTACGTGCAATGGTATCACTGAATGGAGAGCAATACTGCACTCTACCCGTAATCTGGCCCTAAACCGTTCCTAAAACATATAGAAATCTGTGCCCATTCATGTGTGTTGTCTGCTGTCCTGTAAATTCTGTTTTCTGACTTCTACTCCTCCAGAGATTGGAATCCATACAATTTAGCAGGCCCTGTAACATGCCACAAAGTGAGGATTTAACCAGCCCTGGATGGGAGACAAGAAACATACTCAAGAGGCTTTTTAACAGGTGTATGCCTGGAATACACAGAGAGAACCAGACAGAAAAAGATAATATCTGATATAGAAAACGGAGCAGATATCATTGAAGATAAAAATGAGTAGCAAATGTACAGATACTGGGGCCTATCTATCAAGCTCCGAAAGGAACTTGACGGCCCGTGTTTGTGGCGAGTCTTCAGACTCGCCAGAAACAGCAGTTTTGAAGCAGCGGTCAGAAAGACCGCTGCTCCATAACCTGTCCGCCTGCTCTGAGCAGGTAGACAGACATCGCCGGAAATTAACCCGATCGAGTACGATCGGGTTGAATGACACCCCCCTGCTGGCAGCCCATTGGCCGCGAGTCTGCAGGGGGCGGCGTTGCACCAGCCGCTCTTGTGAGCTGCTGGCGCAATGCTGAATACGGAGAGCATATTGCTCTCCGTATTCAGCGAGGTCTGGCGGACCTGATCCGCACTGTCGGATCAGGTCCGCCAGACCTTGTTAAATAGAGGCCACTGACTCAGATATAGATTTTATTCAGTAAAAGGAGACAATATACTGGAATATATGCACAGAGCAGTAAATCCAGTGAGAGGAGCATTAATACAGAAATGAATATAGTAAAAGTCTGACATATATACAGAACTGGGTAAAGAAATGATATATAACAGTTATACAGAGACCGATACAGAAACATACAGAAAACAGAGCAGTTACAAAAAATGATACAAAAATAGAGGATGAATATAAATATATATATATATATATATATATATATACAGTATATATATATATATATGTTATGGGTAAAGTCAGATATCCTGGTAATCCTAGGATTACCCAGGTAAAGTGGACATTACCCAAGCGGCTGTGGATAAAGTCCGATGTACTGTAATTCCCATCTACACTATTTTTGTTTGCCTCCGTCTGGGGGGTTGAAGGGGGGTCCCCCACCGATCCTCTGGCATCCACCCCAAGTGAACCTTGGGGAATAAGGTTTACAAAGAGGGCTTCGCCACCCTTGAAGCCCCCATGCGGAGGCAAAAAAGATAGTGAAGATGGGGGAATTACAGTGCATTATATATATATATGATTGATGCAGTGAATCCGCACTCTGAGGGGATTTATGATCTTACTTCGGGCTTTACCCACAGTCGTTTGGATAATGTTTGTTTTACCCGGGTAAATATATATATATACACACACACACACAGATGAGGAAGTAGATATACAGTGCTCATTACACAGAAAGAGGGTAGGTATTTATAAAATCTAAAACACAAATATAAAGCTGCATTAAACTGCAGCTCTGTGTTTAACATGCATTTTGTGCTTGAAAGAACTGCATTATTTTATTATGTAGAATATATATATATTTCATTTTTGGAAGATCAGGCTTTCCACACCTACGTTATTAAAAAGACTCCCCAATCCACAAGTCAGAGCACTATTCATTTGAAGGTTTACACTTTTGCAGTAGTTGCCAGTGCATGATGTCTCTGGTATCCCAACACAGCTCTTGTACTTGTATGTGAGTGTGTCTCTTCACAGTGTATTTTAACAACACAAAACATTATTAAAACTTGAGTGCGCATATATATATATATGCGCAATATTTTATCAAGATGTATGCCGATGTTCACATAAAGAATCTCCTAATTTTTTATTTCTGACATGATTTTGAGTACAAATGTGCCACTAGAAGAGTAATATTGCATTTTAAGTATTAAATACTAAAACATTCCTCTGGTTTAGACTCATACAGTATTCAGTAGAAATAAATCATCAAATCAAAAGCACCAAAGGAATAAGTATAGGCCCCTGTGCCTTATATTGGAAAAGCTTGGAATGTACAAAACTTGCCAAACAGAGAAAGGAACCACTAGTATAACACAAGGGATATAGGGCTATGAAAGCAATAAAAGGAAACTTTAATGCATGGATTGTCCTCCTCACATGTGCATTATAGCGCTGCAGAGGGGAGTGAGACAGGTCAGAAAAGATTGTTTTTTAAAGGGACATGAAACCCCAAATTTTTATTTAATGATTCAGATAGAGAATACGTTAAACAACATTCCAATTTACTTCTATTATCTAATCTGCTTAATCATGAAAGAATAAAATGTGGGTTTCATGTTTCTTTAACCAAGAATTATAGATCCAGAAATGACTGGAGTGAGGACAGGCTGTGGGTGTCCAACAAGGAAGGAATATAATCATGTAAATAAACACATATGCACATTTACATACATGTATGCTTCCCACAGTAAACACATGTGTTACTGAATATTAAGTTATACCTCCATTGATCCAAATAAAATAATGAGTCTATGCAGGAAAACATGGTTAACAGCACAATTCACAAACACTTTTCTCATGGATCGCATGACAAATATTTACATATATTTATCCCTGCATAACAAGCACATACATAGAGTTAAACTCATGTCTAAACTGTAAAGTTACATGTATAATATGGTTATAGAATCTATTGGCAGTTATTGGGTCTCTGCATGAACAGACACTACAGACATACCTATAACATACTCATGCACCACAGACATTCATATGCTTTTATCTCTTGACTACAAATTCACACATATAAATGTAATGTTTAAAATATAAGATTACACTTGTGCTGTGATAGGTATATGTAGCTGACAGACATGGTATACATATACACACACACTACACATATAGAGGCCTATGTATCAAAGGTCTGTCGGACCTGATCCGACAGTGCGGATCAGGTCCGACAGACCTCGCTGAATGCGGAGAGCAATACGCTCTCCGTATTCAGCATTGCACCAGCAGCTCTTGTGAACTGCTGGTGCAACGCCGCCCCCTGCAGATTCGCGGCCAATCGGCCGCCAGCAGGGGGGTGTCAGTCAACCCGATCGTACTGGATCGGGTTGAATTGTGGCGATCTCTGTCCGCCTCATAAGAGCAGACGGACAGGTTATGGAGCAGCGGTCTTTAGACTGCTGCTCCATAGCTTGCGTTTCTGGCGAGTCTTCAGACTCGCCAGAAACACAGGCCCTCAAGCTCCAATCGGAGTTTGATAAATGGGCCTCATAGTCTAACTGTAGGCACACATTAACCTCACACACATATAAACATACATGAGACAAACACAAGGACACAATAGACATACATACAGCACACAGAGGAACTGCACATTCACATACATAATACAGACAAATAAACACAAAGGCACAGCAGGTAGGCATGCACCACACATAAGTACTGCATACACATAAACTGTCCATATACTCAGGTACTTCACACACAATTACTGCATACATGCTTACCAGATGAACAAGCATTGCAGCCACAAACATTAGACACAAATATACAGCACATGTACAGACACACTACACATATGTACAACACACTCTGGCACTGCAGACATATCTACACCACACACACACTACACATATGTACAACACACTCTGGCACTGCAGGCATATCTACACCACACACACACTACACATATGTACAACACACTCTGGCACTGCAGACATATCTACACCACACACATACTACACATATGTACAACACACTCTGGCACTACAGGCATATCTACACCACACACACACTACACATATGTACAACACACTCTGGCACTGCAGGCATATCTACACCACACACACACTACACATATGTACAACACACTCTGGCACTACAGGCATATCTACACCACACACACACATTACACATATGTACAACACACTCTGGCACTACAGGCATATCTACACCACACACACACACACTACACATATGTACAACACACTCTGGCACTGCAGGCATATCTACACCACACACAGGCTTATATACACATATGTACAACACACTCTGGCACTACAGGCATATCTACACCACACACAGACACTACACATATGTACAACACACTCTGGCACTGCAGGCATATCTACACCACACACACACTACACATATATACAACACACTCTGGCACTGCAGGCATATCTACACCACACACAGACACTACACATATGTACAACACACTCTGGCACTGCAGGCATATCTACACCACACACACACTACACATATGTACAATACACTCTGGCACTGCAGGCATATCTACACCACACACAGACACTACACATATGTACAACACACTCTGGCACTGCAGGCATATCTACACCACACACACACTACACATATGTACAACACACTCTGGCACTACAGGCATATCTACACCACACACACACTACACATATATACAACACACTCTGGCACTGCAGGCATATCTACACCACACACAGACACTACACATATGTACAACACACTCTGGCACTGCAGGCATATCTACACCACACACACACTACACATATGTACAATACACTCTGGCACTGCAGGCATATCTACACCACACACAGACACTACACATATGTACAACACACTCTGGCACTGCAGGCATATCTACACCACACACACACTACACATATGTACAACACACTCTGGCACTACAGGCATATCTACACCACACACAGGCTTATATACACATATGTACAACACACTCTGGCACTGCAGGCATATCTACACCACACACACACTACACATATGTACAACACACTCTGGCACTGCAGGCATATCTACACAACACACACACTACACATATGTACAATACACTCTGGCACTGCAGGCATATCTACACCACACACAGACACTACACATATGTACAACACACTCTGGCACTGCAGGCATATCTACACCACACACTCACTACACATATGTACAACACACTCTGGCACTACAGGCATATCTACACCACACACAGGCTTATATACACATATGTACAACACACTCTGGCACTACAGGCATATCTACACCACACACAGACACTACACATATGTACAACACACTCTGGCACTGCAGGCATATCTACACCACACACAGACACTACACATATGTACAACACACTCTGGCACTGCAGGCATATCTACACCACACACAGGCACTACACATATGTACAACACACTCTGGCACTGCAGGCATATCTACACCACACACACACTACACATATGTACAACACACTCTGGCACTGCAGGCATATCTACACCACACACAGGCATATATACACATATGTACAACACACTCTGGCACTGCAGGCATATCTACACCACACACACACTACACATATGTACAACACACTCTGGCACTGCAGGCATATCTACACCACACACAGGCACTACACATATGTACAACACACTCTGGCACTACAGGCATATCTATACCACACACACACTACACATATGTACAACACACTCTGGTACTGCAGGCATATCTACACCACACACACACTACACATATGTACAACACACTCTGGCACTACAGGCATATCTACACCACACACACACATTACACATATGTACAACACACTCTGGCACTACAGGCATATCTACACCACACACACACTACACATATATACAACACACTCTGGCACTGCAGGCATATCTATACCACACACAGACACTACACATATGTACAACACACTCTGGCACTGCAGGCATATCTACACCACACACACACTACACATATGTACAACACACTCTGGCACTACAGGCATATCTACACCACACACACACATTACACATATGTACAACACACTCTGGCACTGCAGGCATATCTATACCACACACAGACACTACACATATGTACAACACACTCTGGCACTGCAGGCATATCTACACCACACACACACTACACATATGTACAATACACTCTGGCACTACAGGCATATCTACACCACACACACACTACACATATGTACAACACACTCTGGCACTGCAGGCATATCTACACCACACACAGACACTACACATATGTACAACACACTCTGGCACTGCAGCCATATCTACACCACACACAGGCTTATATACACATATGTACAATACACTCTGGCACTGCAGACATATCTACACCACACACACACTACACATATGTACAACACACTCTGGCACTGCAGGCATATCTACACCACACACACACTACACATATGTACAACGCACTCTGGCACTACAGGCATATCTACACCACACACACACACTACACATATGTACAACACACTCTGGCACTGCAGGCATATCTACACCACACACAGGCTTATATACACATATGTACAACACACTCTGGCACTACAGGCATATCTACACCACACACAGACACTACACATATGTACAACACACTCTGGCACTGCAGGCATATCTACACCACACACAGGCTTATACACATATGTACAACACACTCTGGCACTGCAGGCATATCTACACCACACACAGACACTACACATATGTACAACACACTCTGGCACTACAGGCATATCTACACCACACACACACTACACATATGTACAACACACTCTGGCACTGCAGGCATATCTACACCACACACACTACACATATTTGCAACACACTCTGGCACTGCAGGCATATCTACACCACACACAGGCTTATATACACATATGTACAACACACTCTGGCACTACAGGCATATCTACACCACACACAGACACTACACATATGTACAACACACTCTGGCACTGCAGGCATATCTACACCACACACACACTACACATATGTACAACACACTCTGGCACTACAGACATATCTACACCACACACAGACACTACACATATGTACAACACACTCTGGCACTGCAGGCATATCTACACCACACACACTACACATATGTACAACACACTCTGGCACTACAGGCATATCTACACCACACACAGACTCTACACATATGTACAACACACTCTGGCACTGCAGCCATATCTACACCACACACAGGCTTATATACACATATGTACAATACACTCTGGCACTGCAGACATATCTACACCACACACACACTACACATATGTACAACACACTCTGGCACTGCCGGCATATCTACACCACACACACTACACATATGTACAACACACTCTGGCACTGCAGGCATATCTATACCACACACAGGCGTATACACATATGTACAATACACTCTGGCACTGCAGGCATATCTACACCACACACAGGCGTATACACATATGTACAACACACTCTGGCACTGCAGGCATATCTACACCACACACACTACACATATGTACAACACGCTCTGGCACTACAGGCATATCTACACCACACACAGGCGTATACACATATGTACAACACACTCTGGCACTGCAGGCATATCTACACCACACACACTACACATATGTACAACACACTCTGGCACTGCAGGCATATCTACACCACACACACTACACATATGTACAACACACTCTGGCACTGCAGGCATATCTACACCACACACAGGCTTATACACATATGTACAACACACTCTGGCACTGCAGGCATATCTACACCACACACACACTACACATATGTACAATACACTCTGGCACTGCAGGCATATCTACACCACACACACACTACACATATGTACAACACACTCTGGCACTGCAGGCATATCTACACCACACACACACTACACATATGTACAACGCACTCTGGCACTGCAGGCATATCTACACCACACACACTACACATATGTACAACACACTCTGGCACTACAGGCATATCTACACCACACACACACTACACATATGTACAACACACTCTGGCACTGCAGGCATATCTACACCACACACACACTACACATATGTACAATACACTCTGGCACTGCAGGCATATCTACACCACACACAGGCTTATACACATATGTACAATACACTCTGGCACTGCAGGCATATCTACACCACACACACACTACACATATGTACAACACACTCTGGCACTGCAGGCATATCTACACCACACACACACTACACATATGTACAATACACTCTGGCACTGCAGGCATATCTATACCACACACAGGCTTATACACATATGTACAACACACTCTGGCACTGCAGACATATCTACACCACACACACACTACACATATGTACAACACACTCTGGCACTGCAGGCATATCTACACCACACACACACTACACATATGTACAACACACTCTGGCACTGCAGGCATATCTATACCACACACATACATTACACATATGTACAACACACTCTGGCACTACAGGCATATCTACACCACACACAGACACTACACATATGTACAACACACTCTGGCACTGCAGGCATATCTACACCACACACACACTACACATATGTACAATACACTCTGGCACTGCAGGCATATCTATACCACACACAGGCTTATACACATATGTACAACACACTCTGGCACTGCAGGCATATCTACACCACACACAGACACTACACATATGTACAACACACTCTGGCACTGCAGGCATATCTACACCACACACACACTACACATATGTACAACACACTCTGGCACTGCAGGCATATCTACACCACACACACACACTACACATATGTACAACACACTCTGGCACTGCAGGCATATCTACACCACACACAGGCTTATACACATATGTACAACACACTCTGGCACTGCAGGCATATCTACACCACACACAGGCTTATACACATATGTACAACACACTCTGGCACTGCAGGCATATCTACACCACACACACACTACACATATGTACAATACACTCTGGCACTGCAGGCATATCTATACCACACACAGGCTTATACACATATGTACAACACACTCTGGCACTGCAGGCATATCTACACCACACACACACTACACATATGTACAACACACTCTGGCACTGCAGGCATATCTACACCACACACACACTACACATATGTACAACACACTCTGGCACTGCAGGCATATCTACACCACACACACACTACACATATGTACAACACACTCTGGCACTGCAGGTATATCTATACCACACACACACATTACACATATGTACAACACACTCTGGCACTACAGGCATATCTACACCACACACAGACACTACACATATGTACAACACACTCTGGCACTGCAGGCATATCTACACCACACACACACTACACATATGTACAATACACTCTGGCACTGCAGGCATATCTATACCACACACAGGCTTATACACATATGTACAGCACACTCTGGCACTGCAGGCATATCTACACCACACACACACTACACATATGTACAACACACTCTGGCACTGCAGGCATATCTACACCACACACACACTACACATATGTACAATACACTCTGGCACTGCAGACATATCTACACCACACACAGGCTTATATACACATATGTACAACACACTCTGGCACTGCAGACATATCTACACCACACACACACTACACATATGTACAACACACTCTGGCACTGCAGGCATATCTACACCACACACAGGCTTATACACATATGTACAACACACTCTGGCACTGCAGGCATATCTACACCACACACACACTACACATATGTACAACACACTCTGGCACTGCAGACATATCTACACCACACACACTACACATATGTACAACACACTCTGGCACTGCAGGCATATCTACACCACACACAGACTTATACACATATGTACAACACACTCTGGCACTGCAGACATATCTACACCACACACACACTACACATATGTACAACACACTCTGGCACTGCAGGCATATCTACACCACACACAGGCTTATACACATATGTACAACACACTCTGGCACTGCAGGCATATCTACACCACACACACACTACACATATGTACAACACACTCTGGCACTGCAGGCATATCTACACCACACACACACAATACACATATGTACAACACACTCTGGCACTGCAGGCATATCTACACCACACACACACTACACATATGTACAACACACTCTGGCACTACAGGCATATCTACACCACACACACACTACACATATGTACAACACACTCTGGCACTACAGGCATATCTACACCACACACACACTACACATATGTACAACACACTCTGGCACTGCAGACATATCTACACCACACACACTACACATATGTACAACACACTCTGGCACTGCAGGCATATCTACACCACACACAGACTTATACACATATGTACAACACACTCTGGCACTGCAGACATATCTACACCACACACACACTACACATATGTACAACACACTCTGGCACTGCAGGCATATCTACACCACACACAGGCTTATACACATATGTACAACACACTCTGGCACTGCAGGCATATCTACACCACACACACACTACACATATGTACAACACACTCTGGCACTGCAGACATATCTACACCACACACACTACACATATGTACAACACACTCTGGCACTGCAGGCATATCTACACCACACACAGACTTATACACATATGTACAACACACTCTGGCACTGCAGACATATCTACACCACACACACACTACACATATGTACAACACACTCTGGCACTGCAGGCATATCTACACCACACACAGGCTTATACACATATGTACAACACACTCTGGCACTGCAGGCATATCTACACCACACACACACTACACATATGTACAACACACTCTGGCACTACAGGCATATCTACACCACACACACACTACACATATGTACAACACACTCTGGCACTGCAGGCATATCTACACCACACACACACTACACATATGTACAACACACTCTGGCACTGCAGGCATATCTACACCACACACACACTACACATATGTACAATACACTCTGGCACTGCAGGCATATCTACACCACACACACTACACATATGTACAACACACTCTGGCACTGCAGGCATATCTACACCACACACACACTACACATATGTACAACACACTCTGGCACTACAGGCATATCTATACCACACACAGACACTACACATATGTACAACACACTCTGGCACTGCAGGCATATCTACACCACACACACACTACACATATGTACAACACACTCTGGCACTGCAGGCATATCTACACCACACACAGACTGCACATATGTACAATACACTCTGGCACTGCAGACATATCTACACCACACACAGGCTTATACACATATGTACAACACACTCTGGCACTGCAGACATATCTACACCACACACACACTACACATATGTACAACACACTCTGGCACTGCAGGCATATCTACACCACACACAGGCTTATACACATATGTACAACACACTCTGGCACTGCAGGCATATCTACGCCACACACAGGCTTATACACATATGTACAATACACTCTGGCACTGCAGGCATATCTATACCACACACACACTACACATATGTACAACACACTCTGGCACTGCAGGCATATCTACACCACACACACACTACACATATGTACAACACACTCTGGCACTGCAGGCATATCTACACCACACACACTACACATATGTACAACACACTCTGGCACTGCAGGCATATCTACACCACACACAGGCTTATACACATATGTACAACACACTCTGGCACTGCAGGCATATCTACACCACACACAGACTTATACACATATGTACATTACACTCTGGCACTGCAGACATATCTACACCACACACACACTACACATATGTACAACACACTCTGGCACTACAGGCATATCTACACCACACACACACTACACATATGTACAACACACTCTGGCACTGCAGGCATATCTACACCACACACAGACTTATACACATATGTACAATACACTCTGGCACTGCAGACATATCTACACCACACACACACTACACATATGTACAACACACTCTGGCACTACAGGCATATCTATACCACACACACACTACACATATGTACAACACACTCTGGCACTGCAGGCATATCTACACCACACACAGACACTACACATATGTACAACACACTCTGGCACTGCAGGCATATCTACACCACACACACACTACACATATGTACAACACACTCTGGCACTGCAGGCATATCTATACCACACACAGACACTACACATATGTACAACACACTCTGGCACTGCAGGCATATCTACACCACACACACACTACACATATGTACAACACACTCTGGCACTGCAGGCATATCTACACCACACACACTACACATATGTACAACACACTCTGGCACTGCAGGCATATCTACACCACACACAGACACTACACATATGTACAACACACTCTGGCACTGCAGGCATATCTATACCACACACAGGCTTATACACATATGTACAATACACTCTGGCACTGCAGGCATATCTACACCACACACACACTACACATATGTACAACACACTCTGGCACTGCAGGCATATCTACACCACACACACACTACACATATGTACAACACACTCTGGCACTGCAGGCATATCTATACCACACACAGACACTACACATATGTACAACACACTCTGGCACTACAGGCATATCTACACCACACACACACTACACATATGTACAACACACTCTGGCACTACAGGCATATCTATACCACACACAGACACTACACATATGTACAACACACTCTGGCACTGCAGGCATATCTACACCACACACAGGCTTATACACATATGTACAACACACTCTGGCACTGCAGGCATATCTACACCACACACACACTACACATATGTACAATACACTCTGGCACTGCAGACATATCTATACCACACACATACTACACATATGTACAACACACTCTGGCACTGCAGACATATCTACACCACACACACACTACACATATGTACAACACACTCTGGCACTGCAGGCATATCTACACCACACACAGACTTATACACATATGTACATTACACTCTGGCACTGCAGACATATCTACACCACACACACACTACACATATGTACAACACACTCTGGCACTACAGGCATATCTACACCACACACACACTACACATATGTACAACACACTCTGGCACTGCAGGCATATCTACACCACACACAGACTTATACACATATGTACAATACACTCTGCCACTGCAGACATATCTACACCACACACACACTACACATATGTACAACACACTCTGGCACTACAGGCATATCTATACCACACACACACTACACATATGTACAACACACTCTGGCACTGCAGGCATATCTACACCACACACACACTACACATATGTACAACACACTCTGGCACTGCAGGCATATCTACACCACACACACACTACACATATGTACAACACACTCTGGCACTGCAGGCATATCTATACCACACACAGACACTACACATATGTACAACACACTCTGGCACTGCAGGCATATCTATACCACACACACACATTACACATATGTACAACACACTCTGGCACTGCAGGCATATCTACACCACACACACACTACACATATGTACAACACACTCTGGCACTGCAGGCATATCTACACCACACACACTACACATATGTACAACACACTCTGGCACTGCAGGCATATCTACACCACACACAGACACTACACATATGTACAACACACTCTGGCACTGCAGGCATATCTATACCACACACAGGCTTATACACATATGTACAATACACTCTGGCACTGCAGGCATATCTACACCACACACACACTACACATATGTACAACACACTCTGGCACTGCAGGCATATCTACACCACACACACACTACACATATGTACAACACTCTCTGGCACTGCAGGCATATCTATACCACACACAGACACTACACATATGTACAACACACTCTGGCACTACAGGCATATCTACACCACACACACACTACACATATGTACAACACACTCTGGCACTACAGGCATATCTATACCACACACAGACACTACACATATGTACAACACACTCTGGCACTGCAGGCATATCTACACCACACACAGGCTTATACACTTATGTACAACACACTCTGGCACTGCAGGCATATCTACACCACACACACACTACACATATGTACAATACACTCTGGCACTGCAGACATATCTATACCACACACACACTACACATATGTACAACACACTCTGGCACTGCAGACATATCTACACCACACACACACTACACATATGTACAACACACTCTGGCACTACAGGCATATCTATACCACACACAGACACTACACATATGTATAACACACTCTGGCACTGCAGGCATATCTACACCACACACAGACACTACACATATGTACAACACACTCTGGCACTGCAGACATATCTACACCACACACACACTACACATATGTACAACACACTCTGGCACTACAGGCATATCTACACCACACACACACACTACACATATGTACAACACACTCTGGCACTGCAGGCATATCTACACCACACACACACTGCACATATGTACAACACACTCTGGCACTACAGGCATATCTACACCACACACACACTACACATATGTACAACACACTCTGGCACTGCAGGCATATCTACACCACACACACACTACACATATGTACAACACACTCTGGCACTGCAGGCATATCTATACCACACATACACTACACATATGTACAACACACTCTGGCACTACAGGCATATCTACACCACACACACACTACACATATGTACAACACACTCTGGCACTGCAGACATATCTACACCACACACAGACACTACACATATGTACAACACACTCTGGCACTGCAGGCATATCTATACCACACACACACTACACATATGTACAACACACTCTGGCACTGCAGGCATATCTACACCACACACACACTACACATATGTACAATACACTCTGGCACTGCAGGCATATCTACACCACACACAGGCTTATACACATATGTACAACACACTCTGGCACTGCAGACATATCTACACCACACACACACTACACATATGTACAACACACTCTGGCACTGCAGGCATATCTACACCACACACACACTACACATATGTACAATACACTCTGGCACTGCAGGTATATCTACACCACACACACACTACACATATGTACAACACACTCTGGCACTGCAGGCATATCTACACCACACACACACTACACATATGTACAACACACTCTGGCACTACAGGCATATCTACACCACACACACACTACACATATGTACAACACACTCTGGCACTGCAGGCATATCTACACCACACACACACACACTACACATATGTACAACACACTCTGGCACTGCAGGCATATCTACACCACACACAGACACTACACATATGTACAACACACTCTGGCACTGCAGGCATATCTACACCACACACAGACACTACACATATGTACAACACACTCTGGCACTGCAGGCATATCTACACCACACACACACAGACACTACACATATGTACAACACACTCTGGCACTGCAGGCATATCTACACCACACACACACTACACATATGTACAACACACTCTGGCACTGCAGGCATATCTACACCACACACAGACACTACACATATGTACAACACACTCTGGCACTGCAGGCATATCTACACCACACACAGACACTACACATATGTACAACACACTCTGGCACTGCAGGCATATCTACACCACACACAGACACTACACATATGTACAACACACTCTGGCACTGCAGGCATATCTACACCACACACACACAGACACTACACATATGTACAACACACTCTGGCACTGCAGGCATATCTACACCACACACACACTACACATATGTACAACACACTCTGGCACTGCAGGCATATCTACACCACACACAGACACTACACATATGTACAACACACTCTGGCACTGCAGGCATATCTACACCACACACAGACACTACACATATGTACAACACACTCTGGCACTGCAGGCATATCTATACCACACACACACTACACATATGTACAACACACTCTGGCACTGCAGGCATATCTACACCACACACACACACTACACATATGTACAACACACTCTGGCACTGCAGGCATATCTACACCACACACAGGCTTATACACATATGTACAACACACTCTGGCACTGCAGGCATATCTACACCACACACACACTACACATATGTACAACACACTCTGGCACTGCAGGCATATCTACACCACACACACACAGACACTACACATATGTACAACACACTCTGGCACTGCAGGCATATCTACACCACACACACACTACACATATGTACAACACACTCTGGCACTGCAGGCATATCTACACCACACACAGACACTACACATATGTACAACACACTCTGGCACTGCAGGCATATCTACACCACACACAGACACTACACATATGTACAACACACTCTGGCACTGCAGGCATATCTACACCACACACAGACACTACACATATGTACAACACACTCTGGCACTGCAGGCATATCTACACCACACACAGACACTACACATATGTACAACACACTCTGGCACTGCAGGCATATCTATACCACACACACACTACACATATGTACAACACACTCTGGCACTGCAGGCATATCTACACCACACACACACACTACACATATGTACAACACACTCTGGCACTGCAGGCATATCTACACCACACACAGGCTTATACACATATGTACAACACACTCTGGCACTGCAGGCATATCTACACCACACACACACTACACATATGTACAACACACTCTGGCACTGCAGGCATATCTACACCACACACAGACACTACACATATGTACAACACACTCTGGCACTGCAGGCATATCTACACCACACACAGACACTACACATATGTACAACACACTCTGGCACTGCAGGCATATCTACACCACACACACACAGACACTACACATATGTACAACACACTCTGGCACTGCAGGCATATCTACACCACACACACACTACACATATGTACAACACACTCTGGCACTGCAGGCATATCTATACCACACACAGGCTTATACACATATGTTTTTCACAGAGATTAATGTTATTCCTGCGTCACAAGATCACTGCCCTCCTCTCTTTATACACCTCTCGCTCTCTTTGTCTCTCTACTATCTTCTGCATTTCTCTCCGCCCCCAACCATCTCCGACTCGTTCTGTCACTCTGCTTTTGTCTTCCTTCATCTCCCTCTAGTCTCTGTCACACTCCACTCCCCTCTCTCCGCTTTCATCTCTAATTCTCATTCTCTTCTTATCTCTCAATCTCTCTCACCCTTTTTTTGTTTTCTCTTCTTATTTTTGCTCATTATTATTGCACTCTAAAGACCCTTTTATTCTTTTGAACATATAATATTTTGCCTCCCCCCCTCTATTATATATTTAAAATATGATAGAAAGACGGCAAAATGGCCTTATACGTTGTGAAAGTGAGGCAGGCATTTTTTTTTTAAAGCTAACACTGCTTGTGATTTGACCGGTATCCCTTAGAATCTGTAAACTAGTAAACTAGGACCACATATTAGTGATTTTTCTCAGTGGAGTTATTCAAAGATGGTCTCTTAACCTATCAGCATGAAGAGATGATGACTTTACATCAAAATAAGTTTGACTTTAACATGAAGTCAGTTGATAGAATTATTAACACAGAAGAAATTTGAGTGCCATGTCTTTGAAGTACAAGTTATATGTAGGCTCAATATGCCACATTATCATTGATCAATAGATTAATCAACAGTTTAATCTAGTCAGGAATGATAATCAAAAATATATTTTATTTAGTGCTTCATCTAAGGGGCTAATATTGGATCTATTCAATACTGTACCGTACCTTCCTGTAAAGATGTAGTAAATCATTTCTTCATATTGGAACTATGATAAATGTTGTAGATCAGGTGTGCCCAAAAGGTAGATCCAGATCTTTCAGTTGGTATTGAAGTGCTGCCTAGTGGATCATAAGACTGTTATGTGATTTCCCATTTTAAACACAGTCTATAATCAGTAATAGTTAATGATTCAAGTTAAAAGAAGTATGTTGTTTAATTGTTGCTGTTGTGATTCATCAAAAAAATAAAAACATTAGTGGAGTCTGTGTGGGTATAATTAGATACCGCAAATGTAGAGCATTGCCAATCATATTGCTGAAAACTGTGCGTTTTGTTGTAAACATTCCTTACATACCAGTGGTACACCTTACATTTTAGAGATTCTAGTAATTGTATTAGCAATATATTTGTTAGTAACAGCTGGTGATGAATATAAAAGATAACCTAGGAGTGAAGCAATAATAATTATAAATAATAATAAAATAGGTAAATTAATCGTTTTATTAGTTGCACACAGTTGTACAGATTTTTACTTAACACATTTTTATATCCTAGTAATCATAATAATATTTATACGTTTAGAAAGCTATATGGCATTGCTTATCCTTGTATAATATATACCATTATACAGTGGATCCCAACAGAAGTGACAGGAATATGACGATTGTAGATAAAATTAACAACATCGTAACTGTCATTATGTTTTGGAAACAGGAAGCATTATATGAACAGTGCTGGATCGCAGCCAGATTCTTGGCTATAAAACCACACAACCACATACATGGCTTAGATACAAATAGATTTGGGGATGTGAGGGCAGATACATTAATTAGGTCAGGCACATTTCGGTTCCATTGCCATAGGTTTGACCATTATATATATATGTTGCTTATATATTTCCTAAGTAAGTAAAACTTTCTGTTCATAAGTGTTAGCCTAGGAATTTAATTGTTCAACTAGAATTTATTATTGCTTTCTTCAATAAATGTTGTGGTGATTCCGTTTGGAATACTACATGATTATTCACTACACTGTATTGCTTTTGTGTCACCTTTCTTGTGGGCAGTGATCCATTGATATAGAGTCACTAATTATGTAGATAGAACTATTCAGTTAAACAAATCCATTTGTTTCACTTATATGCACAGAGATCTCTTGTGCTAAATAACATAGTAAGTGGTGAGAATTACCCATGCTTAGTAAATCTAGGACAAACATAATCAAATGTTTATAGTACTCATGGTCTCTGGACTAGGGGATTGTTTAATTATATAATACGTTATCTGCCTTTTTTGTTGCTTCACATTCACTGAGAGATAATGTAGAAACCATGCAACTGTCATTTTCACAATAAATGGGATTATCCAGTTAATCTAATATCTGTGTCAATTGGGGTTTTACAACCCCTTATTTTGGACTTCAAATCAAAGAGAAGAGAGGTACTCACTGCTTGTGCTGTCTATTATTACATTATATTCTCTCTTTGTAATGCAGTTCTGCTGGTCTGATCATATCACAAACACTGAGACAAACAGCAAACACATACATGTATGTATTAGTGTGAGATAAAGAGTATGATATGTCATGTAGTCATGATATGTCATAGCACAAACACTGAGACAAACAGCAAACACATACATGTAGGTATTAGTGTGAGATAAAGAGTATGATATGTCATAGCACAAACACTGAGACAAACAGCAAACACATACATGTATGTATTAGTGTGAGATAAAGAGTATGATATGTCATGTAGAGTATGATATGTCATAGCACAAACACTGAGACAAACAGCAAACACATACATGTATGCATTAGTGTGAAATAAAGAGTATATGTCATGTAGTCATGATATGACATAGCACAAACACTGAGACAAACAGCAAACACATACATGTATGTATTAGTGTGAGATAAAGAGTATGATATGTCATGTAGAGTATGATATGTCATAGCACAAACACTGAGACAAACAGCAAACACATACATGTATGCATTAGTGTGAGATAAAGAGTATATGTCATGTAGTCATGATATGACATAGCACAAACACTGAGACAAACAGCAAACACATACATGTATGTATTAGTGTGAGATAAAGAGTATGATATGCCATGTAGTCATGATATGTCATAGCACAAACACTGAGACAAACAGCAAACACATACATGTATGCATTAGTGTGAGATAAAGAGTATATGTCATGTAGTCATGATATGACATAGCACAAACACTGAGACAAACAGCAAACACATACATGTATGTATTAGTGTGAGATAAAGAGTATGATATGTCATGTAGTCATGATATGACATAGCACAAACACTGAGACAAACAGCAAACACATACATGTAGGTATTAGTGTGAGATAAAGAGTATGATATGTCATGTAGTCATGATATGACATAGCACAAACACTGAGACAAACAGCAAACACATACATGTATGTATTAGTGTGAGATAAAGAGTATGATATGTCATGTAGTCATGATATGTCATAGCACAAACACTGAGACAAACAGCAAACACATACATGTATGTATTAGTGTGAGATAAAGAGTATGATATGACAAATGTGATAACTTAACCCATTTAAACACTGTGCTGCATCATTTATATATATATATATATATATATATATATATATATATATATATATATATACTGTATACACACACACAAAAGCTTTTGCTGTGATACAAGCTGCATAAATGTGATAAAACACGCACATTAGGACGTGCTGCACACTGCTGGTGGCTGCCAGACTCTGACACTATATATCGGGAGCTCATATTTTCGTGCACAGACAGTATGTCGACACCTCACTCTCTTAACACACCGTTAGAAAGTCATTGTATTGATTTTTCCATCCTTCTTCCCCCCCCTCCTCTGGTGTCTCTCTGGATATCATCCTGCTCTCTCTTGTCATCTTTTTCTGTCCCCTACATCTGTGCCTTTTTCGTCTTCTGTTTTATGCTTCCCTTCTGCATTCTGCTTACCATATAACACATCTTACAATCATGGGAATTTGCTCAATGCAGAATGACAGTAAAACTATTTTGCCACATCTTTTATTTTGTCTTTCTTGGTTGAAAATATTCACAAGCAAGACTGTGTTATTTGTAGTTTCTCTGCATGGAGATCTCTGCTTTGCAGTGAACCTTTTCTAGCATGGGAGGAATAAGTCATTTGATAAGCAAACAGTTAAATGCAGAGCGGAGAGTGTTAATAACTGTTCTGCAGTCGTCTGATCCCATAACCTGAATGGCACTCTTACTAAGCGCAGGACAGTTATGGCTTTACACTTCGTGTTCTATTAGATTGATCTAATCCCTCTAATATTTAGTATTAACAAATAATACAAAATAAACTTTCTTTCCTTTCCATCAAATGTGAGTTAATCAGTTTTTTTTTTCTGTATTTTGAATCACAGTGTATTAAAAACTAACGTGATTACATGACATGTTGACAAAACACAATTACATAGATAGAAGGCCTTGTCAATGTCATCAGGTAGTTGTGTCAAACCTTGTCAGATGAGGAGTCACATATGAATTTAGTTTTAGATTAGACGGCTGTTAAACAAACTGTAGAAATGATATTAACCTAGTAATTTAAAATATTTACTTCTATAGAAGCAAACTTCAAATAAACATGTATTTAGCCAGGTAGATATCATAACCCCGCATGTACACACAGCATTTTATGCAATATATCCGCACCAGTGGTGTGTTTGTTTTTATGCTGCCTTAGGCACTGGGAAATCTTCTCCCTCCCCCCCAAAAAAAAACACCCAACAATGGTATTTGCTCATATATTTCTTACAGCTGAAGGCCAAAGACACATAGAGGGATCCAGCAACCCCACTAGACAATTATTTCGAAACCACTGGTAATAAAATAAATAAATAAACATTTGGAGAGCAAAGAAAGTAGGCATGTGCATTCAACAGTTTTGTTAGCTGCCAATGGTGGCTGCTCGCGGCTTTCAGCTCTTTTAAGAAACTGATTTGAAAGTGCAACACACTATGGGCTCGATTTATCAAGCCCTTCTCCTCCCTTCGACTGCAGGTTCTCACAAGATAACCTGCAGTCAGGATTTATCAAGCAGTGTTCATCAGACTGCTGCTTCCTACACTCTTCTCCACCTCATAGGTGGAGAATTTAAATCTTCCAGGTCTCTTCCAATCGGGGAGATTGACAGCTCCTGCTCTTGTGTGTTTGGCTGTGCACAGGCAGGGGGTGGTGTTAAATTTGGGCAGTGGATTGCTGCCCGCCAGAGGAGAGCTGGGACGGACAGGGGCAAATATATATGCCCCTGTCTGTCCTTGACTGATAAATCAAGCCCTAAGATCTGGATTTGCACAGATCTTATTGTGCTGCATTTTTGTAAGAAGAAATCCATCTCCGAAAAGAGCTGAATGCCTTGATCGACCTCCATCTTCAGCATTGCTGTAGAGCTAACTCTTAAAGTTTACTGCCCATTCTAAATCTGATTACCCTAGGCACAGCCCTAGTTGGCTTAGACTCAAAATACACCCATGATCCACACCAAAAGGGCAGGAATGTATTAGTAGCTGCCAAGAAGAGGAGCATTCTGTGTGTTGTAAATGGGAAGTGGTAGTGTAGTACAATGAATGGGAGATTGAGGGCTGTATGGTGGCTCCTAAGCCCAAAGTTGGGCAACTTAGATATCTGATGTATAGTTTGTTTCTCTACAATGTTCTTCAAGGTAGAAGAATTATTAAGCTTGCATCTATAGTGAAATGCTAGTCTTTTTAAACAGCATTATGACAAGTGACTGAAGTGTAGTCATCATTATTTGTGTCACTGACATTCAGTGCCATATAGACTGCTACATTTCAGGCATGTTTGATGACCATTTCTTTTTTTATGACACAATGAGTCCACGGATCATCTTAATTACTAATGGGATATTCACCTCCTGGTCAGCAGGAGGCGGCAAAGAGCCCAACAGCAAAGCTGTTAAATAGCTCCTCCCTTCCCTCCCACCCCAGTCATTCTCTTTGCCTACGTTAGTGATAGGAAGTGGTAAAGTGAGGTGTTAGAACAGATTCTTCAATCAAGAGTTTATTATTTTTAAAGTAGTGCAAGATTGTGCTGCTTTGTTCTAGGGTGTAGCCTTAGTCCATATCAGTCTCATCAATAGAGCATTGGTGGCTTTAGAGCAATGGGAACTTGTGGGACATAATTCTCACTGCGCCTCCCATACAGTCATGCTGCCCTAATCCTGATAGCCTAAGCAAGATTACTCAGGCTTTATACTTTTTCCACAGGGCTATGTGAGGGAGAAGACCTCGCAAACCTGCTGAGCTGCCCTGCTGTCGGGCAGATTTTAAAGGTAAGTGCTAACTTTTTATTCTGGGTCTGGGAAGATCTCAGAGGAAGTGGAGCACTTTATTGGGACATAACTCCTTTATTGGGACATAACTCCTATTCATATAAAGGGAGGGGATCCTGTGACAGCACATTGTTAGCAGGCACTGGGGCTAAGGAGACTAGATGTAGCTTGTACTCTGGGGGCCTCAATCACTTAGGTGAGCAAAATAAAAAGGACTCAGGAGGTGGTTGTTTGGGTCACTCATATGGGCTATAGAGCTGCCTAACATGTGATAGCACAATTTGTCCCCAATTTCTCAACAGAGTTTGCAAAATTAAGTGGTTCAGTTAGCTCCCGGTGGCCTATCTATGCCTATTAATGGCGACCGGGAGATTGTTTATTGTTACGCCCATGATGGGCGGAGTTACTTTTGGCGCTGTTTTGGGCTGCACTATCCTCTATCTCAAGGCACAGTCATAATGGTGCCGGGAAATGGAGTGTTATCACGCCCACGAGGGACGGAGCTACGTTGAGGCTGTTTTAGACTGCAGTCTCCACCTCAATTCCGATATCGGAAGGCAGAGCATCTAACACAGTCTTTAGTGTTTTCTTTCTCAATGCGGGTCCAGCCAGCGCTATTAAAAGTACAGCGTTCCGGACTTGTTTATGTATAATAAAGTATTGTTTATTCCAAGAAAATAAACAAAGTTTAAAATGTATTTTTCTGATGGTCAGATGGCACCTTAGCAAGATTAAACTGAGGTGTAGATAGGTTCTACAATGTTTGCATGTTAATCAAACTGACTTCTGCACAGAAAAATAAAAAGTTACATTTTAAAATTTAAAGAGACAGTAACGTTTTTTATGTGTTAATTTTTATTCAAAAATTCCAGCTGTTTGTTTGGGTAATTCATCCTTTATGACTCAGGATGAACCAGGAGGCCCTGTTAGGGGTCTCTTGTTTTAGACTTGGATGCCAGTGTGATACTACCAATCCATTTCTATTCTCATTTATTGAGAGATCTTTAACCCTTTTGTGACTGGGTTAAAGTGTGTACATTGGAACAACTGTTCCGATGTAGAAAAATTGAAATCACGCGATCGTGCACACGATCGAGAGATTTCAATTATTGGATCGGGTCTGGGGGGCGTCCCTATAACCCTAGGAACACCCTCCAGACCGCGATCAAATCCAGGAAGCACAGAAGGCTTCAGGACATCCTTTGGCTATGATGTTCTATTCCATCATAACGGCTCTAAAGCCCAGTGTAATTATGACGGCATAGAACGGCATAACGGCGTTAAAAGGTTATTCTGAGCCTACTCCTCCTAAGGTGCATGCTGCTGAGGAGTCTATTGACAATGGTCAAGATTTGCCACAAATTTCTCCTAAGGTGTCCCTAAAAATGTATAGCCCACATGCAGTACCCTGCGTTTCCTCTCATACTCCACTTGGAGTTACCTTGTTTTTAATACATAATCTGTTTTTCCCACGCTGTAGGGAAAAAGTGCAAGAGGACATTTTCTCTCAGAATCGTGTTATTGATTTAGTTGTAGGTATTCTGAATGTTTCTTCCCTGTTAGGAAGTTACTTCGGTAGTATCACATAAGGAATTCTCAGTATCTGATGAGGTAATACCTTTATCTGATACTGACTTTATTTTCCTTATGTTTTAGCTTAAATACCTTCATTTGCTACTTAGAGGAGGTTTTAGCTACGTAGGTTATACTATTATTGTGATGTGCCCTTCTTGGTGGAAGTATATTCCTGTACCAGGGCTTTAGGGTTCCCCCTTTTTCTCTATAACTTAAAGGGAGATGCTATTCGCATAGAGGGACCCCCCTATGGTTAGAAGCTGTAGGGTTTATATTGTCAGCCTACAGTTGGTATGGCTACTGTTTCCAGTACGACGGCGTACTGGTTTGATGCGTTTTCTGTTTCTTTTGGACAGACACCCCTCTCGCAGGGATGGGAGAAGGGATATTAAGTTAGTAGACTCCTTTAAATACAGAATAGCGTAAAGGAAGTATGAGATAATTTCATTCCTTTTGAGATTGCTAGGAAAATCCTTCCACTCCTTTTCCCAGATATAAGCAGTTTAAACCTTTTTGGGGTCCCTATCTGGCTTAACATAGGGGAAAATAGCCCAAGTAGTTTGCTGTTGAATTAAAGATAGCATGAGGGGCGTACACCTGATCCGTAAGGGGGCAGGTTCTCCTTTTTCAATCAGTTTTGTTTTTTGTGATCATGATCCCTGGGATATGAATTAGTGTTCAAGTATTTCCTTCCAGGGGCAGATTCCTGCTTCAAGATTTTTGGCAGTCCAGACATAAAGAGAGGCGTTCTTACACTGTGTAAGAGACCTTTCCTTCTGGGGAGTGATTTTTTTTCTCATTCTGTTACTGGAACAGGGTCAGAGTTTTTATTCCAATCAGACCAATTTTAGATCTCAAGGGTCTCAACAAATTTCTCAGAGTAGCTTCCTTCAAGATGGAAACTATTCGTTCCATTCTTCCTTCGATCCAAGAGGGTCAATTTATGACAACAGTGGATTTTAAGGATGCATGTTCCCTTTCATAAGGATCATCACAAGTCCTTAAGATTTACCTTTCTGGATAAACTCTTACAGCTTGTGGCTCTTCCATTTGGTCTTGCCACTGCTCCCAGATTTTTTATAAGGTTCTGGGATCGCTGTTGGTGGTACTTCGCTTACGGGTAGTCCAGACGCCATCCTTACAACAAGCAAGATCCGACACAGAAATATTCTATTCTTCCTCCGATCTCTCGGGTGGAAGGTAAATTTGGGAAGGTGTTCTCTAGTTCCTAATACAAGGGTAACTTTCTTGGGAACCATAGTAGATTCCCTATCTATAAAAAAAATAAAAAAAATTCTGATAGAAGTCAGGAAGTCAAAGTTTATCGATACTTGTCTTCAAAGTTTATCAATACTTGTCTAGTCCACTCCTCGGCCATCAGTGGCTCAGTGCATGGAGGTAATCGGGCTGGTGGTGGCAATGGACATCATCCCGTTTATTCGGTTCCACCTCAGACCTTTGCAGTTAAGCATGCTCAGGCAGTGGAACGGAGATTATGCGTATTTGTCTCCTTGAATACTACTGGAGCAGGAGACAAGGGATTCTCTTCAATGATGGTTGTCTCTAGATCATCTCTCCCAGGAAACCTGCTTCTGCAGACCATCCTGGGTGATTGTGACAACAGAGGCCAGCCTTCTAGGGTGGGGAGCACTCTGGGGCTCCCTAAGGGCTCAGGGAGTTTGGACTCAGTCAAAGTCTGTTCTTCCTATAAAAATTCTGGAGCTGAGAGTGATCTTCAATGCTCTTCTGGCCTGGCCTCAGTTAGCCTCAGTCCAGTTTATCAGGTTTGAGTCGGACAACATAACGTTAGTGGCTTACATCAATCATCAGGGAGGAACGAGAAGTTCCTTAGTGATTAGAGAGGTATCCAAAATAATTCAGTGGGCGGAGGCTCACTCTTGTTGCCTGTCGGCGATCCACATACCAGGGGTGGACAACTGGGAGGCGGACTTCCTGAGCAGGCAGACCTTTTATCCGGGGGAGTAACTTAATCCAGAAGGGTTTTCCATCATGATTCTCAAGTGGGGTCAGCCGGAATGGATCTCATGGCATATTGTCAGAATGCTAAGCTCCCGAAATATGTTTCAGGGTTTTTTCCCTGTTTTGTTTGCCATGTGTTGCTGGCAGCCATTTTACTCACCTCTCTTGCTGACTATGATGCATTGTGGGGGATGCTGCTAATTTCCTGCACTTCCTTTTATGGCCAGACTGGTGTGCATGATCCGTGTGAGACAGGATGCAGTTTCTCAGAACTGTTTGTGAGAGTTCCTGTGTATTACCTGGCTGCCTGATGTCCTTCCTGGTTCCTGATCCCTGGCTTGTTCCTGACTCTGCTGTTTTCCTTGTTCCTGATTCCGGCTCGTCTGACTATTCGCTTTGGCTCCTGACTCAGCTCGTCTGACTACTAGCTCTGGTTTTGACTCCTGGCTTGTTATTTGACTTGTGGACTTTTTATTATTTTTTGCTATTAATAAAGGTGTGATTATTTTTGCACTTCTCGTCTCAGTCTGATTCCTGGCACCCTGACATTACGCAAAGGCCATGAATCCTGATGGTGCTAATAATCAACCTTTACCTGCCATCATTTCCAGTATGGATGTACAGGATAACCGCTTGGATCAATTTGCACTAGCCCTGCAAACCCTGCTGACTCGCACTGCACATTTGGACAAGTGTCCCGCAAGTTATGGCTGCTCCTGTTTCCGCTGCTGCATCTATGCCTACCAGGAGCATGTCCGGTTCTGCATCTCTACCTCAGTGATATGGAGGCGATCCTATTCAGTGCAGAGGTTTTTTGAACCAGGTGGGCATTTACTTTGAGATGTTACCTCAGGCGTTTCCATCTGACAGAGCTAAAGTGGGATTTCTCATCTCGTTACTCTCTGACACAGCTCTTGCCTGGGCTAATCCTTTGTGGGAGACTAATACACCTGTGATTTCAAATTACCCTGAATTTGAGGCCTCCTTTCGAAGGGTATTTGATGTTCCGGCTTGCTCCTCCTCTGCTGCTAAACGACTCATGTCCATTCAGCAAGGTACAAAATCTGTTGCTCAGTATGCTATTGAGTTCCGTATGCTTGCCGCAGAGGTAGGTTGGAACAATGAAGCCCTTGTTGCCGCCTTCTTTCATGGGCTCTCTGATGCGATTAAAGATGAAGTTGCTGCCAGAGATTTACCAAAGTATCTCAAGGCATTGGTGTCTTTTTTGATCCTATTGACATCAGACTCAAGTAACCTTCCTAGGTTATGTTATCTCCGTTGCAGGGTTCTCCATGGATCCTGACAAGTTATCTGCAGTTCTGCAGTGGCCTCGCCCAGTTGGTCTTTGGTCTATTCAACGTTTTTTTTGGGTTTGCCAATTCCTATAGAAAGTTTATTAAAAACTTTTCTTCCTTGGTCAAACCTATCACAGACATGACCCGTAAAGAGAATGATCCACTCCATTGGTCACCTACTGCCATTAAGGCCTTTGATAGTCTTAAGATTGCCTCTGCTGCCGCTCCACTTCTGGCTCATCCTAACCCTGTCCTGCCTTTCATTCTTGAGGTCAATGCGTCTGAGACTGGAGTAGGTGCCCTCTTGTCTCAACGTCCTACGCCTGATGGCTCCTTGCATCTGTGTGGTTTCTTCTCTAAAACATTGTCTCCAGCAGAGTGCAATTATGAAATTGACGACAGGGAATTACTGGCCATAATGTTGGCACTCAAGTAATGGATGCATCTTCTCGAGGGTACTAGCGTGCCAGTGCTCATTCTTACTGACCACAAGAATTTAACTTATCTATCTGAAGCAAAACGTTTGTCGCCCCGACAGGCCAGATGGGCGCTATTTTTGTTTCTGTTTAATTATGTGGTCTCCTACCTGCCTGGTAGTAAGAATGTTAGGGCTGATGCCCTCTCTCGACAATTTTCGCCTCTGTCCAAGGAGGAGTTTGTACTTACTCCTGTTATACTTCCTGACCATATTTTGGCTACCATACGTACTAATTTGACTTCTCCCTTAGGGGAGCAGATCCGGGCTGCACAAACCAATGCACCTCCTGAGAAACCTAGTGGTAAGTGTTTTGTTCCTGAGAATCTTCAAACTAAACTTTTGCACACTTACCACTATCCTAAAGCCGCAGGTCACCCAGGCAAGAACCAAATGATTTGGTCTGTCACTCGACAATTCTGGTGGCCAGGTCTTCGTTCTGATGTTGCTGCGTATGTTGCCTCCTGCTCAGTTTGTGCACAGAATAAGACTCCTCAACGTCTTCCTGTGGGTCTTCTTCAACATATTGCTAATGGTGAGCATCCTTGGACACATCTTTCTATGGACTTCATTGTCGAGCTCCCTGTTTCCAATGGCAATACTGTTATCCTTATGGTGGTTGACCGTTTTTCTAAAATGTGACATTGCATTCCCTTGATGAAGCTGACTACCTCTCAGGAGCTTGCTTCAATTTTTGTCCGGGAGGTCTTCCGTTTACATGGGTTACCCAAGGAGATAGTGTTGGACCAGGGTAGCCAGTTTGTGTGACAATTCACATTATCTAGTAAATGAATTCACTATGTTTTTGACTGAGTGTTTGCTTTCATTTCAACCTATTAATCATATCTTAAATAATAGGACCCAGAATGAAAGCAGGTTTTTTGTTTAGGTATTGTGAAAAGAAGTATTATTCCACAAAATCAACAGTGTGTCAATTTGTGAAAGACTCTCAAATATTAGAAGCAGTGGAATTTACTGGATGATATGTTATTATTATTTAAGTAGTTATCAGATACTTGATGTAAAGTAAATGCTAATTCAGAGACTTTAAATACAATCTCTTTTGACCAGAATTATTTAAGAGAGCTAATCGATCCAGGACAATCTAACAAGTCCGAATTTAAGCAGGGGTTACTTGATAGATCAAAATCCGAGATGCGTGAGAAATTTCGTTTCACAGTCAATCCGATATAAACCAAATGCAATGGTGAGACATAGTATCTACATTAAACAGTTTTGTTACTTTCCGGTTAGTGTACATAACACCTTAATCTTAGCAGAGTGTACAAGTGTGTATACACATACCTGTCTTGTTATTTTGTCCGGTTGTTGTCGAGGTACCTTAAAGGATTTGGAGCTAAGGCCTTAGCGTCTGTCCCAGTGCGGTGTTATCTGCAGAGCGTGGAAGTCGGCTCTGAGTAACGTCACTATGTACAGCGTTCGACGAGTAAGAGTTTCAACAATGCACAGCTGATTCAAGCTTACAGCTGGATTCTTGAACAGGGTGCTTTGAGGTTGAATGAAGACTTGAGAGGTATTAGAGGTAAACAAAAGTTACAATGAATAAATCTGGATAAGCAGTAATAAAGTTTAGAGCTCAATAACTAAAATGTGTAAGAGAAAATCAAACTGGTTTCCCTCAGTACAACATCAATAATCAAGCAAGGAATTATGGGAAAAGAGATCCTTATATGGAGGATAAATAGAGGAGGAGATCTCAACTTAAACTGACAGAATTTCATGAAATGACATGACAGTTTGTCTCCAGATTTTGGCGTTCCTTTTGTGCTCAAATGGGGATCCAGCTTTCCTTCTCCTCTGCATATCACCCTCAATCCAATGGGGCTGCGGAATAGTCTAATCAAGCTCTGGAACAGTTCCTTCGTTGCTATGTCTCAGATCACCACAATAATTGGTCTGAACTGTTACCTTGGGCAGAGTTTGCTCGTAATAGTGCTATTAATGCTTCCTCCAAGTTATCCCCGTTCATGGCGAATTATGGGTTTCAACCATCCTTGTTGCCCGATTCATTCATGTCTCAGGGTATTCCGGCTTTGGAGGAGCATCTCCGGCAACACCGTTCCACGTGGGTGCAGATTCAGGATTGCCTTCATCATTCTATGCAGCGCCAAAAGTTCCAGGCTGATCGTAGGCGTCTGCCCGCACCTTCCTACCAGGTTGGTGAGAGAGTTTGGCTGTCCTCCCGCAACTTGAACCTTCGTGTGCCTTCCAATAAATTGGCTCCCCGTTATGTTGGTCCTTTCGAATACTCCGGCGTGTTAATCCTGTGGCCTACGCTCTTGACCTTCCTCCTACTATACGCATTTCCAATGTTTTTCATGTCTCCCTCTAGAAAACATTGGTTTGTAATTGGTTTACCACTGTGTTGCCTCGTCCCCGTCCTATCTTTGTTGACAACCATGAGGAGTATGAGGTCAGCAGCATTATTGACTCTTGTATGTCCAGGGGCCGTGTACAGTATTTGGTTCACTGGAGGGGCTACGGTCCGGAGGAGCGTTCTTGGGTTCCCTCCTCTGATGTTCATGCTCCCGCCCTCCTCCATACCTTCCATGCCCGTTTCCCCAATAAGCCTTTTGTCCTCCCGCGGGGGAGGGGTCGTTGAGGGGAGGGTACTGTCAGGGTTTGTTCCCTGTTTTGTTTGCCATGTGTTGCTGGCAGCCATTTTACTCACCTCTCTTGCTGACTATGGTGCATTGTGGGGGATGCTGCTCATTTCCTACACTTCCTTTTATGGCCAGACTGGTGTGCATCATCCGTGTGAGACAGGATGCAGTCTCAGAATTGTGATGTCATCACTTATTATTTAAAGGGCCTCTGTTCAGTATGCTTTGCCTTTGCGTTGTCTCAGACCTGTTTGTGAGAGTTCCTGTGTATTACCTGACTGCCTGACGTCCTTCCTGGTTCCTGATCCCTAGCTTGTTCCTGACTCTGCTGTTTTCTTTGTTTCTGATTCCGGCTCGTCTGACTATTCGCTTTGGCTCCTGACTCGGCTCGTCTGACTACCAGCTCTGATTTTGACTCCTGGCTTGTTATTTGACTTGTGGACTTTTTATTATTTTTTGCTATTAATAAAGGTGTGATTATTTTTGCACTTCTCGTCTCAGTCTGATTCCTGGCACCCTGACACTTTGTTTCCTCTTCTTCCTCGGGTAATTGCTCGAATCAAACAGGAGAGGGCATCAGTGATCCTCATAACACCGGCCTGGCCTTGCAGGATTTGATATGCAGATCTGGTGTAGATGGCATCTCTGCCACCTTGGAGACTTCCGTTGAGGAAGGACCTTCTAATTCAGGGGCCTTTTCTTCTCCCAAATCTAGTTTCTCTGAAGCTGCCTGCTTGGAAATTGAACGCTTAATTTTATCCAAGCGGGGGTTTTCTTACTCGGTCATAGAGACCATGATTCAGGCTCATAAGCCTGTAACTAGAAGGATTTACTATAAGATTTGGCGTAAATATCTCTATTGGGGCGAATCCAAGGGCTACTCATGGAGTAGAGTTAGGATTCCTAGAATTTTTTTTTTTCTCCAGGAGGGTTTGGAGAAGGGATTATCGACAAGTTCCCTAAAAGGCCATATCTCGGCCTTATCTATTTTGTAACTCAAACGTCTGGCGGATATCCCAGATGTACAATCATTTTGTCAGGCCTTGGTAAGGATCAGGCCTGTATTCAAACCAGTTACTCCTCCATGGAGTCTTAGTTTAGTTCTCAAAGTTCTTTAAGGGGCTCCGTTTGAGCCCATGCATTCTTTAGATATTAAGTTGTTATCTTGGAAAGTTTTATTTCTTGTTGCTATTTCTTCTGCTCTGAGAGTGTCAGAGCTCTCGGCATTACTGTATGAGTCTCCTTATCTTATTTTCTATTCAGATAAGGTAGTTTTAAGTACTAAATTAGGATTCCTTCCTAAGGTTGTTTCTGATCGGAACATTAATCAGGAGATTGTTGTTCCTTCCTTGTGTCCTAATCCTACCTCTCAGAAGGAACGGCTTCTGCACAATTAGGACGTGGTCCGTGCTTTAAGGTTTTACTTGCAAGCGACTTAGGACTTTCATCAGTCGTCTTCCTTATTTGTGATTTTATTAAGGAAATGTAAGGGACAGAAAGCTACAGCAACTTATCTTTCTTTTTGGCTGAAGAGTATCATATGTTTTGCTTATGAGACTGCTGGACAGCAGCCTCCTTAAGAGAGTTACGGCTTATTCCACGAGGGCTGTTGCTTCCTCATGGGCATTCCAAAATGAAGCTTCTGTGGAACAGATTTGCAAGGCTGCAACTTGGTCCTCTCTTCACACTTTTCCAAATTCTACAAATTTTACACTTTTGCCTCGGCTGAGGTTGCTTTTGGGAGAAAGGTTCTTCATGCAGTGGTGCCTTCCATTTAGGTTCCCTGTCTTTTCCCTCCCGTATCATCTGTGTACTCTAGCTTGGGTATTGAATCCCATTAGTAATTAAGATGATCTGTGGACTCATCGTGTCATAAAAAAGAAAATTTAAGCTTACCTGATACATTTATTTCTTTTTTGACACGATGAGTCCACGGCCCGCCCTGTTCTTGTAAGACAGGTTGTTGGTTATTATAAACTTCAGACACCTTTGCACCTTGGTTTTTCCTTTCTTTCCTTAACTTCGGTCGAATGACTGAAGTGGGAGGGAAGGGAGGAGGTTTTTTAATAGCTTCGCTGTGGTGCTCTTTGCCGCCTCCTGCTGACCAGGAGGTGAATATCCCATTAGTAATTAAGATGATCCGTGGACTCATCGTGTCAAAAAAGAAATAAATTTATCAGGTAAGCATACATTTTCTTTTCCTTTTGTCTGGGACAGTAGTATTCTCGCCCATATTGCCATGTCTTACAGTAGCTTCATCTCACAGCTTAGACGACCTATGTAGCAGCAATGTGAAACTCACTGGGATAGATTACATCCCATTTTTAAATTTAGAGACTGGAAGTAACAACAAAACTCTCCATAATGTGTTAATTAAATCACTCTCAGTGTGAATGTTGCTTCTGTGTACAGGAGATGCTGATTTTCATTATGACAATTAAGATTTGTCTTTATTTCCCCCTTACATTGGAAGACTAATTTGTCTTATTAAGACTGTATCCGTTGGTTATCGCTACAGATAGAGATAAACTGGTTTGTATTGATTTGTCATAGCTTAATTTACCCATTGGCCTCATTGCGGGTTGGTTTTATTGGTTATCTCAGACTAATGGGAATTTAAATCCATAGCTATTTTACTAAGCAGTTCCTTTGTCAGCAATTAACGTTGTTTTTGCCTATTTTGAACGGTTTATAATTTTTTGGGAATATGTAACAAAGCTAAAAGGTCTTAAAGGTGCAGATTTTTCTATAATATATTTGAACATTACTGCCCTGTTGCTTGCAAATAGCTATGTGATTAACCCCTGTAAATTTGTTAAATACATAGTTAAAGTCAGCTCCAGAGAAGCAATGCACTGCTTCAAGCTAGCTGAATACATCTGGTGAGCCAGTGACGTGGGACAGATGTGTGTAGGCACCAATCACCAGCTAGCTCCCAGTACTGTAAGATGTATAATTACCTAGCACATTTTACACATCAGACCTAGCAAACTCCATAAAGACTTAAAGGGAATGTTATTTTGTTTCAATGTACAAGATGCCAAAAAATGGCTTGTTGCAACAATTATAAATTACATTTGAAACAAAAATGATAAAAAGCAAAAACCCTAAGATGCTGATGAACACATGCCCTGATCATTTGAGAAGCTTTTTAACCTAAATAGCTTTCTTTGTCCCATAAAACTTTTTTTTTTTAATACTTTATTTGTAAACCAATTCATGATCCATCCCGTGAATCAAGAATAAAAGAAAATTTCACAGGGTAATCTAACATACAGAGCCATAATAAAATACAATATTACAATAATTCTCTTGATTAATGTAAGTGTATGGTAATAAAAACAAAATGAACATTAGGAAAAAAAACTGCATTTCCATTTTTCAAAAAGAGAACAGAAGACTCTTCAAAAAACTAACAAACATACACACACTCAGGCATACAAAAAACAAACTAAACAAAAAACTTTCATTGCAAACTGATTTTTTTCCCATTCATTCTTTCTTTTTTTTAAATTTAATATAGAGACTTGGTAATTATAAATAGAAAGTATTAAGTGCACAGCAATAATGATTTATGACTATGTGACATAATTAGAACATCTGTTTTTATTACTTTGAGATTGGTTAGACACAAAAACAACTGTGAGAAACAGGCTTTTAGCAGGTAGTTATCACCCAGTGGTTTCCACACTTCTACGCAGAAGCAAAATATACACTTCTAAAGTAAAATTAGATTATAGTGACTAATTGATTTACTATTGATGATGTCTAATGGGTTTGAATACATTTTTTTCCCCTCATGATTCAGATAGAGCATGCGATTTTAAGCACCTTTCTAATTTGCTCCTATTATCAATTTTTCTTTGTTCTCTTGCTTTCTTTATTTTAAAAGCAGGAATGTAAATCTTAGCAGCCAGACCATTGTAGGTTCAGCACCATGGATAGCACTTGCTTATTGGAGGCTTACATTTACCCACCAATAAGCAAGCATAACCCAGAATCTCAACCAAAAATGTGCCGGCTCCTATGTATCAAATTTCTTCTTTTTAAATAAAGATAGTAAGAGAACGAATAAAAATATGATAATAGGAGTAAATTAAAAAGTTGCTTACAATTGCATTCTCTATCTGAATCACAAAAGAAAAAAATTGTGTTTAGTGTCCCTTTAAAGGGACATTGTAGTCAGTTAACATGTTGCTGAAATCTCACTTTTGAACAACTAAAATATACCATCAGAATATGCCTGCTTGCAATTAGGTATTGATTATATATTACACAAAATAATATGAAATGGTTCTTTTTACATGTCACAAATTCATGTTAGTTAAAAGGATAGTGTAGCCAAAATTGAAATGCAAATTAAGGCATTTCAGTTTTGAACAGAAGCATTTTCAGTTTCAGTGGCAGTTTTACTGTGCACAGGTGCATGTGAAATATATGCATGTATGGGTGCATTGAAACTGAGATGGTGATGTCATGTATTACGTGCTGATGACTCATCTTACATAGTAAAATATAACATAACTGATGGTAATTATGTTTGTGCTAGGGGTGTTACAAAGTTTAATTTAAGGAGGTATTTGTAGATGGGCTATTTTTGTGGTATCTGTAATAAGTAATGTTTTTAAAAGCTTGTTACGTTGTAACGGTTTATTTCATTTATAGGGTTTACAGGTTGTTCTGTGTGATTATTTTGTATTTGTTAGCTGTGCATTTACTTTTACAGCTATTACCACAGCTTTATTTCTGTGCGATTAACATTACGGTTTTATCTTCCTGGCAGGGTTTTGGAGGCTATTACTATATTGGCTCATTATGTTTATCTTAGTTTATTACTGGTCATTGCTGTGTTGTTTGGGTCATTTTTATGCAACTGTTGTGTAGGATTGTTATTGCTTATGGTCTTGGTTAGTTTATATTATGTTGTGTGATTATATTTTTGTATTTCTATATTTGTAAAGTTTGGCTGTACAGCTGGTTATGACTTTGTAGTGATTCAGGTTTTGCAGTCTAGTTGGTTCTGTCTGTGTTGTTTATTGTTTGTCTAGTTTTGTACTGATTGTTGTGGTTGATTATGGCTTTGTTGTCTAGATGGTTATGGCCGTGCTGCTTGGTTAAGGTTGTATTGGTTAATTAGGTCTACACAAGATTGGCTTAATGATGTGAGATTCACCTTATAAACAAATATTTTGAATAGCAGTAACCTTTCTGTGCTCTAACATGGTATTTATAGTGGCTGGTGCTACATACAGAATTCTCTGTCAAGAGGAGTGTGTGGGAAACAAAATAGTCTTGAGTACAATAATCCAGCTCTCTCTCCCTTTCTTTTTCGCTTTCTTTCTTCTTATTCACCCCCAAGCTTGCAACGCTACTTCACCCCCACCCGTCCACTCCCCTCTCACGTCCACTCCCCCCCTTCACAAGCTGTAGAATGAAACTCTTTAGTTAATAATTTCCATACTCATTAACATGCTAATGTGCTCAAGCTCACAGCTCTTTAATCACCTCAACATCAGACTCTGTGGGGAGCAGAATTATAAGGACTCCAGGGAGGGGGAGGAGAGACACCAATAGTTTTATGAGTAACCCTTACTCTGCCAGAGACATCAACAGAGCAGCAATTTCCCCTTACCTTTCCTAGGACACAAATAGAGTAGCAAGTAGCCCCTATCCTGCCAGGGAGTGCGCATTATTGCAGCATATTCACTGCTAGAGACACCAATGGTACAGTGTGTAACCCTAACTAGGCTAGACACACAAGCACATTGTAACCTAATCCATACTGACTACAGGCATAAGTAGTGTGTGTATAAATCGTACTTAACCAAGATATACATATAGCAGCTACTAACAACCCTTTACTCCCAAATACACTAATGGAATAGTTTATCAACTTTAATCAACAAAAACAAACCAGTACAGGTACACCATAGTGTGATCCTAAATCTACCAGATAGACTGTAACATAGCAGTGTGTGACTTTTACATTGTTAGATAGCTGCTACAAGAGCAGTAGATCACCCTTCACATGCCACGTAATTATAACCTTCCTCTGCCTGGGATAAGAGCAGAGCAGGGTGTATGCCAGAGACCCAAGGAGGGCAGAATGTAACCATATTGCAGTGATACAGTAACAGCAAAGTATGAATGCGTTACTCTTAATATGTAACAGGCACCAGAAAAGCCAAGTATAATTCTTACAGGGCCTGAGATAGCAATACAGTAGCTTGTAACAGGCTGTGTCAGACACACCGAGCGAGGTGTGCATAGCACTTATTCTGCCAGAGAGGCAGCTGCCGTTCTCTATATAAACTTTTCTTTCCCAGGGACACCAGCAGTGAAGTGCAAAACCCTTACTCAGCTAAAGATGCCAATAGACAGGGTATATCTCTTACTGTGCTAAGGGATATCAGTGAAATAATGCATAACTCTAACCCTGTCAGAGACAATATTAAAGGGACAGTATACACCAATTTTCATATAACTGCATGTAATAGACACTACTATAAAGAATAATATGCACAGATACTGATAAAAAAAAATCCAGTATTAAACTATTTAAAAACGTATTTAGAAGCTTCCAGTTTAGCTCTGTTTAAAAGGTTACTGGAATACCCACTGCAAGTGGGAAATAGCAGACACTCCCCCTTCCTTTGCATATGAAAAGACCACTTACACAAACAGGAGCAAGCTGGAGTAGGTATACATCGGTATTTTCCTAAAACTTTGGGGCTTGGTTCGGAGTCTGAAAATCAGAGCAATGTTAATTAAAAATAAGCAAAACTATCCATTAAAAAAAACAAAAAACTTTATGGGCTATATAAATAGATCATCTACAAAACATCTATGCAAAGAAAAAAACGAGTGTATAATGTCCCTTTAAACACTTGGTAAACATTGCTCTTTCCTGCTCACCAGTAGAGCAGGAGCCCTTCTTCTGCAAGAGAGGCACCACAGAGTAATATGTAGCACATAATGTGCCAGGGAAACCACAGTAAAACAACAAGTACCTCCCTATTCACCCTTGAACATAATAGTACATCAGATAATTCTACCAAAGAGTCACCAGAAGAGTGTAGAATAATTATTACCCTGCTAAAAGCACTAGTACAGGATTGCAGAATCTTAACTTTATCTTAACTTTTATTACCAAAGTAAGGCACAGTAATGAATGATTAGTTTTCTAATATAAGACCTGCAGCATCAACAAAGTATTATCAAATCAATTATTCAATTATTTATTGTCTCAAATCTACTTGTCTGCCTCTCTCTGTCCCCTCATAGTTTAACTGCTTTATTTGTTACTCTCCCCTCAGGGCCGTGTGTGAGATGACTCTTGTATACACACTTCAAAGCCATGGACACTGGTGAATGCTTCCTCGCCTCTCCCGGGCAGGATGAGAGGAACCCCTGGCATCTGGACCTCAATCTACCCCATTGCCCGTCAGCCACCAAAGATACCCCTCTCCTGCCCCCCTCTCCCTCTCCTGAACCTTCCTCATCAGCTTCCTCTTCTGCCCCCACCTCTGGGGGATGCCACCATGCTCTGAGCCCTCCACCCTCCACCCCTCAGCCTCTCCAAGTAAACCTCAGTCCTCTGTATCCAACTTATCTGCCAAAGTTACCAACTCCCGCAGAGTCAAACTGCCAGGAGGAGGATGAAGGGGAGGCCCTTGTCTGGCATGTGTTGTTCGCCAGTGATGGATCTGTCTACCTCCTAAAAGGGGAGGATGAAGACGAGGAAGCTCTTTCTTCCCCATCTTCACCACGAGGATCCTTGAGCAGCACAGTGCTACAACGTCCTCCACTCACCTCGTTCCGTCTCACCGCCACCTACCAAGGCTTTTGCTCTAACCAAATATCCCGACATACCTCAACTGGGGCAGCCAACCTCACCCAAACGGCGCCCAGCACCTCGCCCAGAAACAGAGACCAACCCAAAGAAAAAGAGGCGGGGAGGCAGGGGGAGGATGGAGACAGGAAATCCAATCTAAGTGGGAAAACTCAAATGCCACAAAGGATTGAACATGTTTGGATCTGTCTGCCTTGCCAGATTACCTTTCGGTGTGGAAGCAAATTAGGGTGGCATGCATACCACTCTCATGGGCTGAAGCATCCGTTCCAAGAACAGCTGGCAGGTGGAGAGACTTCAGGCATTGTTCATGGCTCAAGTGGACAGCTTTTCCTCAGTCTAATTGAACCAAAAATAAGCCACAGGGAGGTGTTGGATGCTGGCAAGGAACCAGAGAATGTGACCCTCCCAGGGGCTAAAACTACCCCTCTTTTAGAAATTACCCAAAGTGTGCAAGAACAGCCAAGATCATCGAAGGACTTATCTTCTAACATGGATCACACAACTGCTGAATTCCATGGCACTCCAAAAAGGGAACTAGAAACAAATCACTCACTCTCACTTGATCCAGTGCCCCACTCACCCTCAAAGCATCACCTTTGTGAACCCACTGGAAGAACCCATTCAACTGAAGCCAAAGATTCAAAAGTCCATATGGAGGAAAAGAATGTAGGAGCCACATGGTGCCCAACAATGACAGAGTCACAGAATGAAGTAGGTGAAGAGGAGGAGGAGGAGGAGGAGGAAGAGGGAGATGGGATCCCACCAACCTCCCAACCCCTTGATATCCCAGAGCAGCTACTCACAAACCAAAGCTTCTATAGCCCAATGATGACCAATAATTTTCCTCAGTTGGGGACTCTCCATGGCACTGACAAGAGGGGAGAACAAACTGACACAGACCGTGGGCCTCTTCCCCTTGATGACTGCACAATGACCTCAGGCCCCCAGCCATTCCAAAGTCTCTCTCTTCAGGGCCAACTCTCCCTCCTCCATTCCCGCAACTCTTGCAAGACCTTAAAATGTCCTAAGTGTAACTGGCATTACAAGTACCAGCAGACACTGGATGTTCATATGAAGGAGAAGCACCCAGAGAGTCATAGCCACTGCTCCTATTGCCACACTGGACAGCAGCATCCCCGTCTGGCCCGGGGTGAGAGCTATAACTGCGGCTATAAGCCTTACCGCTGTGAGGCCTGCAATTACTCTACTACCACCAAAGGCAACCTCACCATACACATGCAGTCAGACAAACACTTAGCTAACCTACAGGGTTTTCAGGGGCCTGGTGCAACCTCCAGCACAACAGCCCCACCCCTGGCCCCACCAGGAGTCAGTACTGGTCAGGGAGAAGTCAGAGAGCCCTCCCCTCCAGATCGACAGCTGAAACAAAAGGCATCATGGCATTGCAAAGTCTGCAACTATGAGACCAACATATCCCGTAACCTGCGTATCCATATGACCAGTGAAAAACACATGCAGAATGTGCTGCTTCTCCATCAGGGGCTCGGCATGGGGCAAGACACATTCCCATTTTATGGAGGCCCCCTTTCATCTGAGCAGGGCCTGGAACACCCACTACTCTTCAATCCAATGCACTTCAGCTCAGGGGGAACAGGTGAGAAAAAGTATGGTCATGGGTGATAAGCAATGTATCCCAACTAGCAGTTTAGTTTTGGGTAATGGGAGATTTGACATGACAAGTACTAGAGGGATGCAAAACCTCAACATTTTCTTTCATAATTCAAATAGAGCATACAATTTTAAACAACTTTCCAATTTACCTTTATTATCAAATTGGCATTGTTCTCTTAGTATCCTTTATTGAATGAGCATCATTGTAATTCTGGGAGCTAGCTGAACACATCAGATGAGCAATTGACAAAAGGCATTTAGGTGACGCCACAATTCACCAGCTAGCTCCCAAAAGTGCGTTGCTGCTCATGAACCTACCTAGGTATGCCTTTCCACAAAGGATAACAAGATTAAAAAAAATGCAAATTAGATAATAGAATTAAATTGTAAAGTTGTTTAAAATGTCATGCTCTAGCTGAATTATGAAAGTTTCATTTAAAAGGGACATTAAACCCAATTTTTTTCTTTCATGATTCAGATGGAGAATACCATTTTAAGCAACTTTCTAATTTACTTCAATGATCTAATTTGCTTCATTCTCTTGATATTCTTTCCTGAAAAGCATATCTAGATAGGCTCAGTAGCTTCTGATTGGTGGCTGCACATAAATACCTCATGTGATTGGCTCACCCATGTGTATTGATTTCTTTAACAAAAGATATCTGAAGAATGAAGCAAATTAGATAATAGAAGTAAATAGGAATGTTGTTTAAAATTTTATTTTCTATCTGAATCATGAAAGGAAATGTTTGGGTTTAATGTCCCTTTAACTTTACTGTCCTTTTAATATCTGGATTGCAGGGAGCTGTCATAATGGTTGTCAGCAGTATTGCCCTGTTAAAGGACACAGCAATACATTAGGAGAGTTACATGTAATGTATATGTGTACTATCTTTTAATTAATTCTTTCACACTTTTTTATGCAGCTTGCAACATTCTCACTTCAGAATCCAGTTCTGGGCCTCCACTCGGCTCCCTGGCTTCCTCTAGTGTTGCTGTTACGAACGTTGAATCCTTGCAGGACTGTCCTTCCTCTGCCCCGGAGGAGGATCCTGTTCCTGGGGTATTCCGCTGCCTGGTGTGCCGTTCTTTTACCACAGATAGCCTGGAGGGTCTGCTTTCTCATGCCAGTAGAGGTCGATCTCTGCCTGAGAGGGAGTGGAGGGAAGTGAGGGGAGACCTGCATGTCTGCCGCCTTTGTTCGTACAGTACCCAGCTTAAAGCCAACTTTCAGCTGCACCTAAAGACTGACAAGCACGCCCAGAAGTACCAACTTGCAGCTCACATGCGAGAGGGGGGTGTAGCATTGGCTGCTGCCCAAGCATCAGCAGCTGAACTACCTATCAGTGGATACAGCCAAGCTTCCTCCTTCCCTCCATTACATCTCCACTGTAACCTGTGTGGGTTTGAAAGCAACAGCAGAGAGAAGATGCAACTTCACGTGCAAGGAGGAGGACACGAGGAGAGCCTGCGAGTGTACAAGGTGACAACTTGGGTGGGACACTGTGCAAGACCTTACGTATATTCTGTGTAGATGACATACTCTGTCTATTGGCCTAATTCTTCAAAGCCCTCTGGAGACTTTTTTTTATGTTTTACTGAATATGTTTCATAGGAATTGAGGACATTTATCTAACAGAGGATTTTTTTGTATTCTTATTTAATCTACACCATTTCCCTAGATTCGTTACATTTTAATTAAACTAGATGTCCCTCTTTGTATTTACTAAATGGTATCCCTGTGCATCGTGTTGTCTCATTGATTATCAATAACTATACAAATGGGGTTTCAAACTCCCCTTCTCACCACTTTTTGCCACCTTTAGAGATCAGCCACATATGTAAAACCAACTGAAGTCAAGATTGATATAAAACAGTGGTAAAAGTGTAAAACATTTAAATGAATATTTGAAACTAATGTGTTAAATGCAGAGGACTAAATAATTATCTCATTCTCCTTGGTCTCTCAATTCTTAGTGAATGGAGGTGTGATACTGATATATAATTTGAGCTTTACACCATACTACTCAATATAAATCTTTATTTGTGTCTATGTAGTTCCTGCAGACTCTTGAAGGTGCTGATGGAAGTGAAACATGTTTTCGATGTGCGCCTTGTAACTGTACTGTAGCATCCCGCCTTGGCATGATGTCACATTTACGCTCAACAAGTCATCATCACAACCTTGCACAGTGGAGACTTACCAAAGGCGATGTTGGACTTGAGGGAATCATCAGTATCTGCAGAAATCCCACACAGGAACATGGTAAATACCCCTAAATATTGTTGCACTTTCTAATTTTGCTCAGGAGCAGGGTAACTGAGTAGTCATTTATGCTCCTTACGTGCTCAGTAACAACCCCCATGAATTGATCGGTTACATCAAGAGAATGGGAAAATCTCAAAAACACAGAGCCATAAATAAATAATAAATAATTTCTATAAGTAACATGATGAGAAACCTCAATTACTGAGTACCTACTAACATCTCTAAGGGTTCATGGTAAGAACCCCCAGAAACCAAACTGGAACTAATTCCCCTGAGGAACACTGTAAGAACCCCCAAATACTAATCAACAACTACTTCCCCTCAAGGAAAAGATAATACATCCCAAATACCGAGTCACAAATAACTCTCCTCAGGAGAGCACTGTAAACACTTCCAAATACTAAGGTGTAACAGATCTTAAAGGGACAGTCAACACTAAAATTGTTAGTGTTTAAAAAGATAGATAATGCCTTTACTACCCATTCCCTAGCTTTGCACAACCAACATGGTTATATTAATATACTTTATATCATTTAAACCTCTAAATGTCTTCCTGTTTATAAACCACCACAGACAGCCTCTTAATCACATGCTTTTTTATTTGCTTTTCACAACAGGAGACTGCTAGTTCATGTGGCCATATAAATAACATTGTGTTCACGCCCGGGAAGTTATTTAAGAGTCAGCACAACACAGCCTTAATTGGCTAAAATGCAAGTCAATAGATAATAGCTAAAATGTCATGTGATCAGTGGGCTGTCAGAAGATGCTTAGATACAAGGTAATCACAGAGGTAAAAAGTATATTAATATAATTGTGTTGGTTATGCAAAACTGGGGAATGGGTAATAAAAACCTTTTTTTGTCGTGGCACATTTTTTTACATTAAAAAATCCTGCGGCACACCACCATCCCAAAATTTTACAAAATCACACATTGTAGCTTAACCATACAGTGTGTGTGTATATATATATATATATATATATATATATATATATATATATATATATATATATATATATATATAAACAATTTAGTACATTTTAGTTAATTCAATTAAATTAAGCTTTATTAGCATGACAGTCACTACAACTCTATATATATATATATATATATATATATATATATATATATACAGGTAGCCCTCAGTTTATGCCAGGGTTAGGTTCCAGAAGGAATGGTTGTAAATCGAAACCGTTGTAAATTGAAACCCAGTTTATAATGTAAGTCAAAGGGAAGTGAGGCAGGCCCCTCTCAAAATTGTCATAAGTAACACCTAATACATGATTTTTAAAGCTTTGAAATGACGACTTTAAATGCTAAACAGCATTATAAACCTAATAAAATAATCATACAACACAGAATATATAATTAAACTAATTTAAATGAACAAAAACATTTGCTAAACAGCATTATAAACCTAATAAAATAATCACACAACACAGACTTCACTTGCATTTTTCTGCAAACAGTTCTTTCTATGCATTCCAATCTGGACTGATTTATAGACAGGAAGATCTTGTTCTTTTGAAATCTGCTCGATAGCTCAGGTCTGGTTAAACTGATTAATTTCAGCTTGCTTGGCTTTGCTGCAACACAAACAGACAGCTCCACCTACTGGCTATTTTAATAAATGCACTGTTTCTCAATGCTTCACAAAAGCAGTCACATGACTGGAAAAAAAGGTTGTTATTCTGAAACGGTGTAAATTGAACCGTTGTAAACCGAGGGCCGCCTGTATATGTATGTATATATATATATATATATATATATATGATTTTGATACATCTTTGTTTTGCAATATATACATACATACATACACAAATACTATGGGTATGGGATATTGCAAGCCTAGCCCACCAGCATATTACTATATTTACCTGTGTGTGTACTTGTCTGAATAGGAAGCCTTGGTGTTATTTTTGTATATTCAGCCATTCACTTTCCAGGTATGACAGACAAACTTTTTTTTTTAACCAAAGCACCAGCTTTATCATACCTCCCAACATTTAATATAGCCAAAGAGAGACACTTTTCTCCCCGTTAACAGAGCTCCGCTAGCCGCCCCCCACAAATAGAGGGGGGACACATATTTACACACGCACATATTATACATACTCATACACACTCTTTACACACACACACTCATACATATTTATACACACTGATAAACACATATTCATACACACATAAATATTTGCACACACACTCACATTTAGACACCCACATTTATACACACACTGATAAACACATAATCACACACTCACATATTCATACACACATATACATATTTACACACACACTTACACCTACACATATATACATACACACACACTCACACATTTATACACACATTGATAAACACTTAATCACACACACATATACATATTTACACACACACTTACACCTACACATATATACATACACACACTCAGACATTTATACACACATTGATAAACACATAATCACACACACATTCATATACATATTTACACACACACACACACACACACACACTCTTATATTTATTGAAACACATTTAGATAATGGTACTAGGTCCGTATATGTAAAAATAGCACACTAGCAAAGGCAACCTGACAGCCTAGTTCCTAAACATACCACATTACCTTAACCTTGTATATGCCAAGGGGAAAAGTAATACTGGTGTACCCAGCCCACATGATGAAGTATACACAATCCTAATGCTTTAAATATAAGGGCAATATTCCCCAATGGGCTAATTTATCACGACTCTATTCGATAGGCAAATCGTAACTAATTCCTTTCCCATAAGTCATTATGCCCCAGCCCCATTAATTCCCCCTGGTACTTAATCCTTAGTCGTACTGCTGCTTCCTGGTGCTTGCTGCGATCCTGGGTGCTGCTGCCCTGCACTGGGCCTGGGAGGGGGTGCTGTTGACCGCTGTTACTATGGGGTAAGTTCTGGCTCATGTACAAAACACTTTACTTGTTCCATTGCAAAGATGAGCCATAGGAAACCACAGAAATAGTGTACAGTGGAGAAGAGATAGAACGTAATGGTGCTATGCAGTCACACTGCCAATAAGAATCCCCCAATGCTGCCTGATGAAAAAGGAGAATGGGATAGCCGAGAGCGCTTTACACTGGTTGTAGTTGAGGCTTTTTTTTTTTTTTTTTTTTTTTAAAGCTTTATTGATGTAAATACAGTAAACATACATAAATCAAAAATATACAGAAAAAGAGTATACAAATTATATGGTCTCTTTTACATTGTTTCTCCATTTACAAACGTCTTTTCCATGTCCAGTTCGGACTACAGACATATAGAATATACTTGAAGCGATAGAGTCACAATCATCAAAAAATGTTTGCAATTCCCGGAGATATCCGAGAAGGAAGTATCAGAGGAAGAGAAAGGGGGGAGCGACAGAGAAGTAAAAGGAAGAGGGAAAAAAAAAAAAAAAGGGGGGGGGAATGGGTAATTATCTCAGATTGTCTTATTCCAGATTGCCAGGATCAACTCATGAGTCTCTAGTTTTTCAATTTTAAGGTAGTGGTATCTTTCTAAGGTAATGAGCTCTGAGACTTGGTGTTTCCATTCAAGCAAAGATGGGACGCATTGTTTTTTCCACATTTTGGGTATAAGTTTTTTTGCACCTGTTAACATTATCAAGAAGAGTGCCAGTTTGGTGGGGTCTTTTAGTTTAGGTAGTGAGCAAAAGAGGATACTCTCAGGTGTGTTGGGTATGTGAGCTCCTATTAGATCTGATATGTAGGCAAAAACTTCGGACCAAAACATATGTAATCTGGGGAAAGACCACCAAATATGGACCAGGGTGCCTTCCTCACCGCACCCCCTCCAACATTTGTTGTTCACTGAGGGATAAATTTTATGAATCCTCGAGGGTGTCAGGTACCAGCGACTCAGAAATTTTATGTGGATTTCCTGTATACTAGCGGATACCGAGGAGCGCTTTGTAAGTGTAAATGCACTAATCCAGGAGTCGCGGTCTATTTCATTTTGTAATTCTCTATTCCAGGCTAATGTGTAAGATGGGAGTGTAGTGGGATCGTCTTGTAAAGACAATTTGTACAGTAAGGATATTAAATGTCTGGGGGTATCTGTCAATGTGCAGAGTTTCTCAAAGGGTGTGAGTTCCCTTCCCATATCCTTCCTGTGTTTATGATGGGAGATGTAATGGTGTAGTTGACTGTATCGAAGCCACGAGGAGAAAATCTCCCCATGGATTTCCATTAACTGGGTTTGTGTTTTAGTGATATTGTTTTCGTTGAGGTACTGCATGGTTCCTGTTTTAAGATTATATGGTTGCTTAACATGGAAACCCATCTTCCAGTATGGGAGATCCATGTTTTCGATTATGGGAGTAAGTGGAGATTGCCTGGATGAGGTTCGTGTGCTAGTAGCTAAAAGCTTATCCCATTCAGTTAGTGTTTCGGCAGTCATTGTGTATTTATGTAGCTGCTTCGGTCTGTGTGAGGGAGGGGACCATGCCAATGTGCCTACATTGTTTCTCATGAAGATTTGCCTATCCAGATGTACCCAGGCCTTATTAAGAGTGTTGTGGGACCATTCCACTATATGCTGAAGGAAAATCGCCCTCCTATATGCCATTAAATTTGGTACTCCCAGGCCTCCTCCATCCCTTGTCATGTACATAGTTTTACGTGGAACTCTAGGTTTTAAGTTGGCCCAGATGTAATTCTCAATTATAGATTGTAATTGTTTGATATAGCCGTCATGCAGCGGTATTGGAAGCGCTTGGAGTACATACAGGATTCTTGGAAGAACATTCATTTTAATTACTCCGATCCTACCCATCACGACAAGGGTTTGTTTTTCCAGCTTGAAAGATCTCTAATTATTTCGTTTTTTAATGGAATATAATTATGTTTAAAAAGGTCTGATACTGAGGGTGTCAGGGACACTCCTAGATATTTAAGTTTGTGTTGGGCTATAGGGATATTATATAATTCCTTTAATTTTTGTATATGGCAAATTTGGGTATTAACGTTTAATAGTTCCGATTTATTTATATTTAGGAGGAAATTAGACATCTCCCCGTATGACTTCAATTCTTTTAGTAATTCGGGTAATGAGGTCTCGGCCTCAGTGAGGGTGAAGAGGATATCATCTGCGTAAAATGCTTGTTTGAATTCTGTGTCCCCTACTGATACCCCTTTAATTTTAGTGTTTTTTCTAATTTTTTGGGCAAGTATTTCTATGGAAATGGCAAATAGCAGGGGTGAGAGTGGGCATCCCTGTCTAGTCCCGTTCTTGATAAAGAAAGAGTCTGATAATGTACCATTAACTCGTACTCTTGCATTGGGGGCAGAATATAGGGCCATAGACATGTTTAAGAATGGTTTTGGGATTCCCATCTCCCTCATTGCCTCCTGTAGAAAAGACCAGCTGACCCTATCGAAGGCCCTTTCTGCGTCTGTCGAGAATAATACCATTGGGACCCCTGACACTCTGGCATGGTTTGTTAATTGTATGACTTTAATTACGTTATCCCTAGCCTCCCTTCCAGGTATAAATCCTACTTGATCATTAGAAATCAGGGTGGGTAAAAATTTGTTTAGTCTGTTTGCTAAGATTTTTGCTAATATCTTCATATCCGAGTTTATTAGTGATATTGGTCTAAAATTTCCTGGGCATGTGGCTGGTTTGCCCAGTTTAGCTAGTACTGTAATATGTGCCTCTAATAACACCTGTGACAGTGTGGGGTCTTCCTTAGGTTGTTGAAAAGGTTCAACATGTGTGTTTCTAAGGTTCCTTCACATTTTTTGTAGTATTTCGATGTGAACCCGTCAGGGCCTGGGCTTTTATTTGCAGGGGAATCTGTAATGGCTTGATGGAGTTCCTCTGATGTAATAGGGGCTGCTAGTGTTTCTGCTGCTGTCTTTTCTAGGACTGGGAGTCCTAAGTCTTTAAAGTAAAGGTTGGATTTTTCTTTGTAAGCTAGAGTGTCTTGAGTTTTATCGTCAGCTAAATTGTAAAGTGTATTGTAGAATTTTCTAAAAGTTGCTGCAATTTTGGGGCTGTCCTTGACTATTTGTCCCTCTGGGGTGTTTAGGGAGTGGACATAAGTGTTTAATTGCTTCCTTTTTAAATTTCTAGCCAATATTCTTCCTGGTTTATTCCCACCTTCGTAATAGAACTGTTTAAGGTAGAGTGCTTTGCGTTGGTGAATCTCAGTCTGGTGGTGTTTGAGCGCTAGTCTTGCCTCCAAGAGGTCGTGTTGGGTAATATCGTCTGAGGGGTTGTTTTTGTGTTTAGTTTCTAGTGTACTAACTCTTTGTAGTAGATTCGAATGTTTTTCCCTAGCTTGTCTGTTTAGTTTAGATTTTTGTTTGATTAATGTCCCTCTGATGACTGATTTATGTGCCTCCCATTCTACTTGATGAGAGGAGGAGGACTGGGAGTTAATTGTGAAATATTCTTTGATCTCTTTTTGTATTTCCTCTAACAGTACGGGGTCATTTAGTAAGGAGTCGTCCATTCTCCAAGTCCTGGCTGCTATTGGTATATCTGGCCAAAGGACACTACACGTAACCGGGGCGTGATCTGACCAGGTTATGGATCCAATTTCGCAATCACAAACAATAGAAAGACCCTGTGAGTCAGTAAATATATGATCGATTCTAGTGTAGCAGTTGTGAGGGCTGGAGTAAAAAGTGAAATCCTTGTCTAAGGGGTGGAGAGTCCTCTATGTGTCGTGAAGTGTGAGATTTTGGAACGTATTTTTGATAGATTTCAGGGTAGTTTTTGGGACACTGGAAAGCCCTTTAGAGGAATCCAGAGATGGATAGAGTGATATGTTAAAGTCTCCTGCAGCAAAAATTATACCCTGGGAATAGTCAAGAATTACATTAGCTATTTTTTTGAAAAACCCTGCCTGTGCTTGATTGGGGGCGTATATGTTAAGAAGTGTTATTTGGTGTCCGTACAGAAGGCCTCGCAGTAGGATATAACGCCCCTCGGGATCTTTCTCGGTGTGGGTAATTTGTATTGGGAGAGTCTTGTGAATAAGAATACCAACCCCTGCCCGTTTATCAGGGCCCGAAGCAAAGTAGGCTACTGGGTAGTGTGTGTTATACCATTTGGGCTCCCTGCCTCTCTGGAAATGGGTCTCCTGAAGCATTAGGATGTGGCTATGTAATTTGTTCAGTTCCCGAAAAGCGATGGAGCGCTTCCCAGGGTTGTTCAACCCTTTCGCATTTATTGTGGTTATTTGAATAGCATGATCCCGGAATTTACTAGCTTTGGGGTGCATTCTTAAGCCTTGGGTGGGAGGGGGAAAAAAAAAAATGGAAAGAGGTAGGGAAAGAGAGTAGAGTTAGGAAGAGAGATGAAAAGTCAAAAGGGTTTCCTTCTTTCAGTATATCCCTGAGTTGTAACAACAAATATGGTGACAGAAGTTAGAGATAAAGAGCAGAAAGAAAAGTTTTCTATTTTGAAGTGCTTTTTCCTTTCTTGTTTTTGTATCCAAAAATATAAACAATATACTTACAATTGAATAAGAACTTAACCTAACGGAGGTAGTATACCCATGTTTAGCTAATAAAACATTAATAACATATTGCATAAGAAAAAACCTGGCAATTGAGGGAGGGGAGAAGGGAAGTATCTAGGAGGAGAGTAGAAGAAGAGAAAGGGCAGGTAAGGAAAGGGTAGGGGGGTAAGGGGATGGAGCGGGTAAAGATATATTGCAGAATAGATACACAATATCTTGTAGAGTCTCCCACATCAATGAATATACTTTAGGGAAAGGGAGGGAGTGGGAAGGGAGGATCTGGAAAAATAGAGGAGGAGGGGAAGGGGAAGAGGGAATGGAGTAGGGGGATTAGTGAAGGAGAGCATTATGACAAAGCGAGACCTTACAGAAATCTAGGTCCGGATAACAGAAGGAGTACATGTCTGAGGGAGAAGCCTAGAATTAGGAGGAGAAGGGAAGGAATGAAGGAGGATAAGAGGAAGGGGAGGGGGAGGGAGGAGGGGGGAAGGGGAGAGGGGATGGGAGAGGGGGGGGAGGAAGAATTTGAGAAAATAAGGGAGGAGGAGAAGGGAAGGGAGGATGGAGTAGGAAGAGGGAGGGAGGAGAGCCTAATAAATGGTAAAGGGGGGGAATGTAGGTCCCATAACTAAATAGTGAGGATGAAAGAACTTTGTATATATGTTACTTTACATTGCAAATGTGAGGGCAAAATTGACTGAAGGTTTAAAGTATATGCCCACTAGTTTATTGACCTTTATGTTAATTCTGAGAGGCAAATCCTCTTCTTCGCCCACTTTTTAATTAAAACGTAAAACCAAATTTAAAGAAACATTCAAAAAACATATAGTACTTTTTTTTCTTTTTTTTGCATTATAAGACTATTAAATGGCAAAGAACAATTCAACCAAAACATATACAACCAAAAGTCCCTTCTTCTTTATAAATACTTGGTGGTCATTATATAACCTTGTCCATAACCCCCTGAGGGGACAAAATATTTTCTAAACAGCGGGACCCAACAGAAATCTAGATCTGAGTAAAAGAAGGGGTACTTATCTACGAAGTGGAGAGTAAGTTCCTGGTAGAAGTCGATTCGCCTTCTCTTGGGGCAGCTTCCCCATTCCTTTCAGGAGAGTCCGGTAGATTAAGGTCCTTGAAAAAGAGTTGGGGGTCTGACCCAGGCCTATAAATGACAGTCCTGCCGTTATGAATAACATTGATGGAGACTGGAAATCCCCATCTGTACTGTACTTTATGTTTGCGGAGGTGTGATGTGATGTGAGAAAGGTCTCGCCATTTCTGTAAAGTTGCTGGAGAGAGGTCTGAAGAAATTTGTATTTCCTCTCCTGCGTGGAATACTGGATGTTTCATTCTGGCACTCTTTAGTATGTCCTCCTTATCTTTGAAGCTGAGGAACTTCACTATAATGTCTCTCGGTGGAGCTTTAGGTGGAGGCTTTGATCTGAGAGCTCTGTGAGCCCTTTCAATAGGGATCTCCTGCGCGGCAGGGGATCCCTTAATAACCCTAAAGAGAGCCTGTAAATACCCTTCTATTGCCGGAGGATGAATTAATTCTGATATACCCCTGAATCTGAGGTTGTTTCGCCTACAGCGATTTTCCAAGTCCTCCAGTTTGTCTGTTAAGAAATGTAAGTGATCAGATTGGTTTTGTAGTTCCATTGAGTTGTTTTGCATGTTAGTGGCAATGACATTGTGTTGCTCCTCTTTTAAAACTCTGTTGTCTAGGGCACTCAGATCTTTTCGCAGATCCCCAAATAGATTCCTCATCTCTTGTACAACCCCTTTAATGTCCTCCTTGGAAGATAGATGTTGGATATCTTGCTTTGTAACGAAGGAAGGCGAAGGGGAATCATTTTGTGCAGAAGGGGCTGGCATAGGTGTTTGGGTGTCAGCCATGTTGTCTGGTGTAGTGATGAGTTTTGGTTCTGTAGGTTTGAGAAAATGACTGAGGGGGTTAGAAGCAGTGGATTTCCCAACTTTATTCTGCTTTTTACAAGGCATCACATTGGGAACTAGAATAGAGGCGGTAGAGAATATCTTTCTGTTGTAGATAGTTTGAGCTGCACAGCACCCTTATAATATGCTCTCAATACCTGCATTAATTCTTCTTCACTGGAAGGCAAAATACTCTGTGAACAGTGATGATTCTTATATCAGTGGATATTGTGGAAATCTTATTATGGTACAGACTTTTTCTCCCACTGTTTTAATGCCTGGAGAAGGAACAGTGTTTTTTGTTGGTAGACTGCAGGCCGATTTTTAACACCAATGTGGGATGCTGATTAAAATATATATAGGTGGGGAGCGCTGTTTAAAAGCTGCCTATATAGTTGTAAACGGTGTAGGCGTTTTGATTCTTTTTATAACCAGCTATGTGTGGATCTGGGTATTGCCTACTTACTTTTTACACTTATTCCCAGCAGAGGCAGTCCTTTGAGTCTGTGTTTGTTCCCCGCCTGAACCGTTAGGAAAATGGAGGCTTCCTTTCTATTAGTGTGTCATGGGAGCGGGTGTCCTCCCCAGTATTAGCGAGCCAGCTGCGGTAAGTTTTTTATCCTCTCCGATATTGGTATTTACCTCTCCGTGTCTGATTTAGTCCCCGTTTATATTAGGGCAGGATGCTCGTTGTTGTGGCAGCTCTTTCTCCGGTCTGGGTGTCAAAGCTCTCTGCTAGTCCACATGGCAGTCCGGTGCTGCGTGAGGATCTCAGTGTGAATCGCCGGGTAGTTTGTATATTTTCGCTGACCGGAGGGTTCCCCAGTTGTTTAGCTCATATGCTCTTTAGGATTTGGGTTGAGGGGAAAGGGATTGAGCCAGGTTTTAGTTATTTTGCTAACATGGGTATTAGGAGCCTATTCAGAAAGCGGCCATCTCCCAGCGTGGCCAGACTCCGCCCCCCCTGTAGTTGAGGCTTTTAACACTTTTTGTCCAGCAGCGCTACTGAGTTGCGCTCCTGACTCGGCTTAGCTCGCTCCACATTAATCTTTTTATTCAGAATGTGTAGTTATCTATGCCGAGTCAGAAAGTGCAACTCAGTATCACGACTGGACAAAAAGTGGTAAAGAGTCTGTACTGATGTGAAGCTGATCTGCTGGCGGGGACACTGGCTGAATGTAGCAGGGCCTGCAGCCAGGGTAAACTTGGAGCCCACAGCCCCCCGGGTACTTACCGCCATGGTTGTTGTCCTGCTACATTCAGGTGCTACCAGTGCTGCTGCCCTGGCCAGGGGAGATAGATTCCGCCAGTTCTATGCTATTGCGCTGCCATGAACCAATGAATGCTGAGTGGAATATGGGAGCAACTCAGTATCGCGCGCGCGGCTGATCAAAAAAAATAAAAAATCTAAACCAGTCAGTGTGAAGCTGATCTGCTGGCGGGAACGCTGTGACGTGTGTGAATGTGTGACAGTGTAAATGTAGCAGGGATGAGCTTGAAAGTGTGCACTTAAAGGGACATTCCAGTCAAAATTTAAATGCACATACATTTATTACATCTTTGAATAAAAACATATTTGCAATATACATGTATTGGCAAAAATGCTTCTAGTAAAAGTTATTGTTTTAGTGTTAACATTTTTCTCTGCGTGTGCATGTGAAGCATAGCTAGATATTGTCACTGCACCCACATTTTAAAAACTGCAGCTGCTCAGATCATCAGTGGGGCTTGTATCATGTCAGCAATTAACAAATTGAGTCATTACCAGATGGTACAAGCACCTTACGCTCTCTGAGCAAGTGCTATGTTTAAAATGCTGGTGCACGTTGCATACTTATATACACTTTTGAAACAGCTATAGCTTTTATTAGAAGCATTTTTTGCTAATACATGTATATTACAAAATTGCTTCTGTTCAATACCAAAATGCACCCATGTGGTTTCCAATTTTGGCTGGAATATCCCTTTAAGTTAACTTGTTACTGTTCCCACTTCCCTCTCTAATTCACAGGACACTGCGCATGATAACACACCATTCTGCTTATTTATGAACTGCAGCATAACTAAAATGATGATGAAATAAAAAAAAAAAAAAGTAAACTAAAATGATGATGAGCCTGTCAGTCTGCCGCGGCTCACCTGTGGATCTCTCACGGCACACTAGTGTGCCGCGGCGCACTGGTTGAAAATCACTGGTTTAGAGCATGTACCCATCCAGAATTTTAAAGTCCCCCTTATAAATTCCAGAGTTAAAGAAGGATTTTCATGACCCCCTTATACGGAAAAGACACAGAGCTCCCAAGATTTATGAGCAATATCTTGGTAAAGAATTCCATCTTGTGGCCACCTGTGCACAGGAGGAACAACTCCATAAATTGAGGAGCTGAACTATGATCCTTACTACATTGCATTAATTTCTCTTTATACAGTCTTCTTTTTCTAATTCTTTTTTTCTCTTGTAATCTCTGTATCCCCCCTCCCCTCTCTCCCTTCTTCCACCTCCTTTCTCCCTGGCTCGCAGCCCATCTCCTGATCAATATTTTATGATTTTGGCGGCCGTTGAATGGTGTTAAAGAACTTTAACACTTTAATTAGCTGAAACAGGAATAAATTCCCCACAACTGTCAATTTTCAGTATAATCGTTTATCTGGTGACACTGTGCCTGTCCCCTCACCCCATTCTCCAGTCTCTCTGCCGGCCTCTGTCTCTCTCATTCCCTGCTTGCTGCAGCCTCTCCAAATATTCTCTGTCTGTCAGTTTTTTTTTATCTTGCAATATAATTGCTCTATGGCTTTTCTGTCCTTATTATATGGCATTTGTGTCTGAGGCTATGCTTATGTACAGTGTGTATAGTGCATGTACAGTGTGTACAAAGTGCCTGATTGTATGAAGTACCACTGTATGTATGCTCTGAATGTTCAAATGTATTAACGCTAAAGGATTCTTTTGTTCTTTTTGCTGAAAATGGGTTTTCTTTTGGAATGTGAAGATGATGGGTAGAAATGTTAATTTGCCTTCAAATTGATTATGATAATTTTGTCATCTTCTACTCTGATAGGGATTGTGTCAAAAATAAAAAAAACAGGCATGACAATCAATGTTTAGGACATTTAATAATACAGCTTGAAACATGACACCTGTTGGGATCTTTTATATATGCAACAGCCAAAATAGTGTTGATCAAAATTGCATTTAGTATAGTGTTAACTTTATGTTTAAATTAGTATTAAGAAAGATTTATGATATAAGTGGTATTATGGTTATGTTTAGGAGTAACGCCTTAGAATCCCAAAAGGACTGAAGTGTATGGCTGTGTTTTGGAGTTGACATTCTAAATGCATCTATATATGAAACAGACAGTTTTAATTAGTGCTGTTTTGTCTCTGAAATGTTGATAGTAAATACCATCTTTCTGTATGTCGGTGTGCACTTATAGCGTATATATTACACCTTTATGAATAGACATTTTACCATGAGGCTCCTTGTTTTGTTACTGCACCATTGCATTTTAAATGTTTCCAGAGGTTGTGACAATTACTTAAAGGGACAGTATACACATATAACTGCATGTAATAGACACTACTATAAAGAATAAGATGCACAGATACTGATATAAAAATCCAGTATAAAACCGTTTAAAAACTTACTTAGAAGCTCTCAGTTTAGTTCTGTTGAAAAGGTAGTTGGAAAGCCCACTGCAAGTGGGAAATAAGACACTTCCCCCTCCCCCTTCTTTTGCATATGAAAAGACCCTTTACACAATTAGGAGCAAGCTAGAGAAGGTAGCTGACGGTATTCACATAAAACTTTGGGGCTTGGTTAGGAGTCTGAAAATCAGAGCAATGTTATTTAAAAATAAGCAAAACTAAACATTAAAAAAAAAAAAAAACTTTATGGGCTATATAAATAGATCATCTACAAAACATTTATGCAAAGAAAAAATGAGTGTATAATGTCCCTTTAAAGTACCATTGAAATGTAAATGTTCCTGCCCCATGTGACAGCCATTAGTCAATCACAGACTCACATATGTATACACTGTGAATTCTTACACACAGGAATTGTACATACAGTATATAAAGACTGTGCACAATTTGATAAAGGAAGTACATTTGAAAGTCTCTTAAAATTGCATGCTCTATCCGAAATATGAAAGTTTAATTTTGACTTTAGTGTACTCAATTGAAAATTAAATTCACCTTAAAGTAGTTATACTAAAATATATATTATGAAATAATATATAAATAATATAATATATTGATTGACAAAGTGTACACAAAATGACAGTTCTTAAAACTTTTAAAACATTTATTTTGTATTTTGGCCTTTTACAATTGCTTAATTCTGTTATCTGTAATTATTAACATTTTATTCAGGAAGACACAACACATAAAACTGCATAACCAATAATCAATAGATCTCTAAAGCAGTATAGGACTGTTGTTAGATTCCAAAAATACTTCGGATTTAAACCTTTTCATTGAGAGCTTTCATTCCCCATACAGCTTCCCTCTGTAATTAAACATACAGAGATCATATATATATATTATTATTATTATTATTATTTTGGGTGCTACTGCAGTGAAAAATTCATATTATTAGTATTATTATTCTTTATTTATAAAGCGCCGACAGATTCCGCAGCGCTGCCCATGGGTACAAGGATAACAGTACAGTGGAGAAACAATGCGATAAGACACAAAATTTTACAGACAAAAACAGGGGGAATTGAGGGCCCTATTCCCGTGGGAACTTACAATCTAGACATATTGTAAACTAACATATGTACACCCACATAGCAGCACAAACATACTTTCACACTTAAACAAGATTCGCCTTTTCGGCAGTCAAGACTTTTTATCAGTGAAACCCTAAAGGCAGCGCAAAACTGGAATTTAAATTTAAAATATTTAGAGCTTCAGATTTGTGTAGCCCCACCCCCTAGCAACAATTCTGTAGTACTTTGGTGGCTAAAAAACTTGTTTTGAACATAGTTTGAGTAACTTCACAGCACTTATAAATATTTGACCCCAGCATATGCGGCAGAATGTGGTTTATGTTGGATTAGAAATGTTTTCATCCACATTTTGTAGATCTAATAACACATTTTGTGTTTTCAGTAAAAATCATGAACTCACCAGAAGTTACTTCAAACTTAGAAACAGAAGATGAGAACAAATCTACACAACAAGGTAAGACTATGGTGCCCCCATCTGTCGCTCTTGTGCTCTTTAAAGGGACAGTCTACTCCAGAATTTATATTGTTTAAAATAATTGATAATTCCTTTATTACCCATTCCCCAGTTTTGCATAACCATCACGGTTATATTAATATTCTTTTTACCTCTATGATTTACCTTGTAATTAAGCCTCTGCAGACTACCACCTTATCTCAGTTATTTTAAAAGACTGTGCTGACTCTTAAAAGACTGTGCTGACTCTTAAATAACTCTCTTTAATAAGAGGCATTTTTTTTAACAGTTTAGAAATCAGTTTGAGCCTACCAAGGTTTAGCTTCCAGCAAAGAATACCAAGAGAACAAAAAAATTTTTGCTAAAAATTGGAAAGTTGTTTAAATTTGCATGCCCTATCTGAATCATGAAAGTTTAGACTGTCCCTTTAACATCTGGATTCTTTAGACTCACCCTAACCAATGACTTCTTAAACGTCCCAGCTCTGAGCCCTCTTATTGTTTCTATCACATTAAATATAACTAGCGTTTTTATTCTTCTGCTCTCTTCTTCAGCCTCTGTACAGGATGAGCCAGCAAAGACCAACTGTGAGACTGATGGCGAAGGCACTACGGTATGTGGTGTTATCTCAAATGCGTCACACAGATTCTTGGTTGCAGGATCACAGATAGACAGACAGACAGATAGACAGATAGACATACAAGCATTAATATATAGACAGATAACATGTTAATATATAATAATTTTTAATTGTACTCTTCTGATGTGTTTAAATTTAAATAGCTTTTCATGCAAATTAAAACATTTTTACAAGTTTAAGTTCATATGCATAATATTTTTTATTTTATTGCCCCTTTAATGAAATGCCTTGTTTTTGTCATGAAGTCAATTACAGAAATATACAACATTTTTAATAAATTAACTCTGTATATTTTTTAATTTTACCATACATGATCATTGTTAGTAAAACACATATAAATAGTAAGATATGATTGATATCAGCTAAAAGACATTAAAAACTAAATAAAATAAGGAAATTTCAGTTTCTTAAAGGGACATGGAAGTCAGTATTACGCTTCATGATTCAGACAATAAGCACAATTAAAAAAAAAAAATACAAGTTAATTCTATCAAAAGTAACCCTTCCTCTTTATACAGTAGAACTGCATAATCAACCTTTACAAATGCATTCTTTGAATTTGAAACAAGTAGTCATTTTTTATTATATATTTTCCCTGCCCCCTGTATCATGTGGCACCCATCAAGCCCTCAAAGATTTAGCGAGATTTCTCTCCATGCTGGCGAGGTTTTCATCATAAGGCCTTAAATACTGGGTTTTGGTATAAAGACAGAGCATTTATGTGTGTAAAATGTGATTAGATAAGAAAGTCTGATCTCCCTACATATCTGGCCCATTTTAATGGGTTAGGGTTTCAAAGAGCAAAAAAAGATATTTCCTATACAAAAATTAACCTAAGGCAACAATTGTCTATACATTTTATACTCTGCAACTGGTATAAAAAGTCACTGGAAACACATTAAGTAAAAAACATTTTTACAGTGCACTGTTCCTTTAAGAAATAGCAAGATAAATCGTGAAAGTCAAAGAACTAGTACTATGGTCACATGGTCTATACAGCTGTGTCTATTCCATTTACAGTACACAAAGAAAATAATACACATTATAGGATGATAGACTATCTATTGATTTGTGTGCGTTTTCAACAGTATTGATTTTCAACCAAGAAAATCCTCATAAAACCGCCTTTCAGTTATAATCAGATTGAATTTTATTTTAATCATTTGTTTCACCTGCAAGCATTTCCTTCCTGTTCACAGGGTTTGCCATAAGGCTTGTGTTATTAATAAATCCCTGTCACCCTATAACAAGTTTGTATAAAACTGTACAATATCTATAGTACTTGATATGTCACTCTAAATTAAACAATACTTTAGATCTATTATCTCGTGTATGTGACCCAGTAGGTATTTCCTAGACATGTGCGTTTCGTTTCATTCCGAATCGAAATTCGGATGAATTTGTCAAACTTGGAGCTTCGGATCGATTTGAATTTCCGAATTACCCTAGCAACGAAACTAAACTAATCCGAATGCATTTGTAACGAATAAATCCAAATTAGTTTGGATTTATTCGTTACATTCGAATGGCCATGGACTAATCACAATTACACTAGTATTGTACAGTATATTAGGTAATATCACTCTGCTAGCTCTGTGCAGGGCACATTATGTAGCTGGTACTTGTGAGGTTGGTACTTAGGTGGGATGTGCTTTGTATTATATTAGTATTATGTACTGTATATTAGGTCATATACCTCTGCTAGCTCTGTGCATATTGTGTAGCTGGTACCTGTGAGGTTGGTACTTATGTTGATTCAGATGGGTTACACCTAATATACAGTACATAATACTAGTCTAATACACAGCACATCCCACCTAACACATATCAGACTTCTGAATTTACAAATCGAATCCGAACCGAATACATCCAAATTTATTAGAATCCGAATGAATCCGAAACTAATACATTCGAATGTATCAGAATTCGAATCAATCTGAAAACGAACTTCAAAAAAATCCGAATCGGTTTAAAACTAAACAAATTTTTCTGCCGCGCACAAGTCTAGTTTTTCCATTTTGTAGCCTTTTCCCAAAGGTAAAATTACAATTTGTGTTTAAGTCCTGTGTTTAAGTCCTTAATGTTTAAGTCTTGCAAATAGGTTAAATGCACAGTTAAAGTATGTTTCAGAACGGCAATGCGCTACTAGATGAACACATCTGGTGAGCCAATGACAAACGGCATATGTGCATAGCCATCAGGCACTGGCTAGCTCCCACTAGTGCATTGTAGCTCTTGAGCCTACCAAGATATGATTTTTAATAAAAAATACCAAGATAATTAAAAACTTTTCAATAATAGAAGTAAATTTAAAAAAATGTATGCTCTTACTTAACCATGAAAGTTTAATTTTGAATTTCATGTCCCTTTAAGAACAAGATTTATCTCAGTTAAAGAAGGGCTGTATAGTGAAGGAATGGCAGCTTGCTAGTGATCAGACAAAAGGCAGCCACTAATCGCCGGCTAGGTCCAGTAGTGCATTGTTGCTCCTGAGCCTACCTAGGTTTTGTTTATTTTCTTAGTATCCTTTGTTGAAAAGCAGGAAAGTAAGCGTGCACAAGTCTGCAGCACTATATGGCAGCAGTTTTGCAAGACTGTTATACAATTGCAAGAACACTAGATGGCAGCACTATTTCCTGTCATGTAGTTCTCCAGAGCTGTGCACGCCAACTACCTTTAAAGGGACAATTACATAAAACAAAAATATTTGCATCTAAGAGAGGACAGTTTCAAATTATTCCATTTTTTTATTTGCAGTACTAAGAAAACATTTTTATTTACAGTTTATGCTTGTGAGGTGTGTCACTGTGCACAAGTAGGGCATTCTGCTTACCAGCCAGTGAGTAGTCCGTCCCTAGGATCCCAATGTTCTTATTAGCTTCAAACCTGTAAATTAACTTTTATAACACAGAAATATGTTTGAATATTACTCTTTGATAGGCACAATAGAAAATGTATATATTATCTTAAATTCATGCATAGATATTGATATACTGATATAAGCACTAATAACACACTTTCCCCTCACAATCTTTTCTAAAGTGTTTATACTACTTACACAGCATGGGCAAGATTACATATGCTTTTGCAGGTGACACCGGTTTTTACTAGGTTTTGGTATCATATACAGTGCCGCATATAAATGCGGCACGTATATTTCACCCGTCGCCCGCAATTTTTCCTCCATAAGCTAACATAGAACCACGTGTGGTATCACATATTCAGCGCAAGGACTTACGTGGCAAAAATGGAGAAATTTTACTCCATTTTCAACTCGCCACACATAAGCAGGGGCAGCAAGACGCATGCACAATATCTATCTACCTGTCAACCGCCAACCCCCACCGCAATAACTAATAAACTATATTAACCCCTAATCCGCCATCCCCCACATCGCAAAACATCTAATTAACCTATTAACCCCTAATCCCCCAACAACGCTATATAACTAATAAAGTGATTAACCCCTAAACCGCCATCACCCCACAACGCAATATACCTTAATAAACTAATAACCCATAATCCTCCATTCACCCATATTGCAAAGTACCTATTAAATCTATTAACCTCTAAACCGCCATCCCCCTCCAACGCAATAAACTTAATTAACCTATTAACCCCTAATCCGCCATTAACACACATCGCAACAAACCTAATAAATCTATTAACCCCTAATCTGCCAACCCCCCCACAATGAAAATAACTAATTCAATTATTAAGCCCCCTAATCTAACACCCCCTAACCTAACACCCCCTAAATTATCCCCAATTACCTAAATTAAAAAATACTAAGTTACAAACAATTAAAATAAAAAAGCTAACATTTCTTAAAAATAAAAAAATAAATACAATTAAATTAATCTATGATTACAAAAAATAAAAAATTCTAACATTACATAAAATAATAAACCAAATTATCAAAAATAAAAAATTAAACCTAATACCTATGAAAATAAAAAAGCACCCCCAAAATAACCCCCCTAATCTAATGCTAAACTACCAATAGCCCTTAAAAGGGCCTTTTGTAGGGCATTGCCCTAAGTTAAACAGTTCTTTTACCTTAAAAAATACTAAGTCCCCCCTCTAACAGTAAAACCCCCCACTGGCGGTTTAGGGGTTAATAGTTTTATTTTTATTATTGCGTTGTGTGGGTTTGGTGGATTAGGGGTTAATAGATTTATAAGGTTTGTTAAGATCTGGGTTAATGGCAGATTAGGGGATTAATAGATTTATAAGGTTTGTTACGATCTGGGTTAATGGCAGATTAGGGGTTAATAGTTTTAATAGGTACTTTGTGATGTGGGTTAATGGCAGATTAGGGGTTAATAGTTTTAATAGGGACTTTGCGATTAGGGTGAATGGCGGATTAGGGGTTAATACATTTATTAGGTAGATTGCGATGTTAATAGTTTAATTAGGCATATTGTGTTGTGGGGGGTTGTCGGTTTAGGGGTTAATACTTTTATTATTAGTTCTGATGTGGGTTTGATGGCGGATATAGGGGTTTTACATGCGGGTTTATTTTTGGGAGGCGGTTAGACTTTTACGCGAGATTTTACTTTTTTTTTTATTTTCTTAGGCGCTGGCAGTTTCTAAAGTGCTGTAAATCACTGGCAACTCCAGAAATTTGTATTTACGCTAATTTCTGGACATCGCTAGTCTATCCGATTTATGGCACTTTATAAACTGCCGGCGGGGTTTACGTGATACCCAGATATGCAAGGTGAAATTACGAGGGGCGCGGGTTTCAGCAGTTGCGCTAAAGCTTGCGCCTCATATGTAATCTCGCCCCATAAATCAGAGTTGTTCTGTCTAGTGGGTTACTATGCAGCCCTTTAATACTTTTTTATCTGGCCATCTTTCCCATCCACTTCTGCTCCTCTATCTCTTTCAATAAACAACACACAAAATGCTCTCTGTCCTGGGCAATTTATGTCCGTTATCTGTCTGGATCCAATGTGTAATGTTTCAAAGTGCATATGCACATGTCAGTTGGTGGTTCTTAGTTTTCAAAATAGTTTTATTGTTTGTTTCTTTACACAGATCTATATATATATTTCTCTAAAATGTGTTGCCCCAAGAGTAAAAAAAACCAACAAAAACTCCAAAGTGGCCCCTCACATAAATTGATTGGACCCTCCTTGTATAGAAAATAGCTACGTAGAACAGAGAATTGCTAGTTCCATTGCTAGTTAGAAAGTGCACATATTAATGCTGGTTAATAGTAAAGATGTTGTTTTTTTGTTAAAACTAATTACATTGCTTAGGAGTTCCAGTGTTAATACTAGTTAAGTTACTTAGATAGTGTTACTACTAGTAACAGCCTCTCACTAGTCCCAGCATGTCCAGATTTCTGTCACATGTTCTGCATTAAACAGGAGCTGCAGGAAGTGAGACATCTTTCCCAGGGAGGGGGGTGGGCAGCTCAGGGTTAAACATGTGCCCGAGTCTGTAACACCCAGCAGGGGAGGAGATAGGAGGGGAAGAGGATTTGTTTACCAGCTAGGCCTAAAGAAGGAAAGAACGAGAAAAGGGAGAAAAGGAGAAAAAGGCAAGAAAGATAAAAGTACAAGAAGATTAGCTATTGTAGGAGTGTCACGCAGAGTGCAGGGGAGCTAGTGAAGGCTGTTGGCAGTGAAACAGTCACAACAAAGTGAAGTTTACTAAAAAAAAAGAGTATAGCAGAGCAATACCAGAGAAGGAAGACAAACTGTGAGGGGAGAGATTAGCACCAAGGGAGACGTGAGACAAGCAATCAGGCATGTGAGAGAGCTGAGGGGGACAGAACCAGTGCAGGGCCAGATACAGTAAAACGTAGGGCCCTACAGTAGCTGAATAGTGAGTGAGGTGCAGCTGACTGGATATGGATGATGAGTATTTTTTTTACAGAACGGTAAGTGCTAGGAAGGCTGAGGGGGAGCAGACCCTTGCACACACATACCTCAGCCATATACCCTCCCCACAGGTGTAGTGTATTACCCAGCACCACATTAACATGCATACTTAGATACCCATGTACATCTCATACACACTTTAGTATGTATATTACTGGTACATAACTTCTATGCATTTCAATATTCCATTCGCATATCATGGATATACAGAAACTTTAGTTACTTACATGCGAAACACCTAACCACTGATGTGCAAGAACTTTATTCATACACATACACAACCTCCATACATTTCATGTGTTTAGAACCTTTAGTTACAAACATCTAATCACCCAAGTTTGTAGCTTTCAATCAGACACATGAGGCTTCCAATTATACAGGCACAGAGCCTGCAATCAAATGTATATATTCTCTAATCACATACTTACAGAAGCTCCAGTCACACACATGCCTAGCCTTCATTTACATAGAGAGTTTATATAAAGTACATGAAGTGACAGATTAGCGTAATGCTTCACTTTCAGTCCACGCTGTATAAAATCAATACTTTTTCTCATACAAACATTTACATTAACTATGAATGTTACCTATTTTGCAGAAGCAATCCAGCATCTTAGTCTTGCTCTTTATTTTGTAATAGAAGGCCTGGTCAATACAGCTAATCAGAAGCTGTATCTTTTAAGCCATTAGGCCTGATGCCAAAATCAATCCCATTTTGTCATTCACAGTCTGTCACACTGCGCATGCGCAGTACAGCTAGCTCCAGCCTTTTAGACATCGAGGAGAGTAATGACCATGTGGTTTAATGGCTCAAATATTTCACCCCTGATTGGCTATGTCATCCCAGCCTTATGTTAGAAGTGGGGGAAAAACATATTTTTATTCAAAATATAAACATGCATATTTTGACAGGAAGTGATACACTTGAATCACATAGAAACAGAACACACACACACAATTGTATTAATGCAGAGTCTTATAACACATATAGAATCACTAATTACACATGTGCAGAACCTTTTATTATCTATCCAATCTCTATACGCCTGCATATTGAACCACTAAACATATGTACATAAATCCTCCAGTCACAGATACACTTACTCTCTCAAGAAACCTACCTAAACACTGAAGAAATTCAGTGAAGCACAGAGCCACCAATAACAAACATACAGGGGCCAATTTATCAAGGGCCAAATGGCCTCTGATGCCCCTGTTTCCGTGCGAGCCTTCATGCTCCCCGGAAACAGCAGTTATGAAGCAGCGGTCTTAAAACCGCTGGTCCTTAACTGGTCCGCCTGCTCTGAGGCTGCTGGCATCAATCCGCCCAATCTCATACGAGTGTCCGATTGGCCATGAATCTGCAGGGGGTGGCATTTGTGCAATGATAAATGCTGACAGCGTATGCTGTTGTCATTCATCGATATCTGTCAGACATGATCCGCTGAGCGGATCATGTCGGACAGACCGATGATAAATCGGCCCAATAGGGTTTAATTCAAGCACAAACATGCAAAATGTACACAACTTACAAGAAAACGCGTTAGCCAATCTGACACACTACACCCTTGTAGATGTTCCGTGTACTCTGAGGTCCTTTTTTACCTGTGTCAATAAAGTTTTTTTTATTTAATTTTTATTCAACACACGGACTGATCGCACCTTATTCTTGTGAATTATCCACAACTTACATGACCCATATGGATAGAGGCCCTCAAGCACATACATTATAATTCCCACTTCATTGCCTCTTGGTTTTTCTTGTTTATACCCTCCACACACTCAACCAGGTATATTTTTACTTTCTGACATGATCTTGCCTTCTATCTTTTTCTCTATCTGGTTAGCTATGTTATCAATATCCTATCTTTTAATCCCACTGGTATTTTTCATACAGGTTTTCTGCTGCCCCTTCTGTGCATTTGTTAGCCCCTCTGAAGAAACTGTTCACAGCCATGCTACATCCCAGCATTCATTGCAGCCGACATTCCGTTGTCCACTTTGCCAGGAACAGCTGACTGGAGCTGCGAACTTGAGGGGGCATCTAGGGCATGGGCACAATGTGATGTCTGAGTGTGTGGAGAAACTGCTGCAGGTGGTGAGTATATGCCACACACTTTATAATACATGCACACCATAGATTGTTAAGCCTGTCCTTAGCATACTGTGTAAGTGGATCTTAGTCCAAAATGTACCATCCTTGCAGGCAGACAAGTTTGCAAGTAGTGAACCTGTGCGCCTACTATCGCCACTTGCGATGTTGCACTGCACGGCAGAATTTTACATTGCACAAGAGGTTTCTTGTGAAAACCAGCCTCCTGCTCCGGCACAACCAATTGCACTAGAGCAGGGCATGTCAATTACCTTGAACGAGCGTGTGTCAGGGTGATTGATTTCACCACCTCTGAGGTGGCGGAGCGGAAAAAGAAGCAGTTTCTGTTTCTTAAATAGGTGACAGCAGGCTCGCTCATGCAAACCTGTTCCACATAGCCCAGAAAGCTGTGAATGCAGCTTCATAAATCTACCCCCTTAGAGTGGGGAGGTTCTAAGAGGTTCCTTCTACCTCTTAGTTTCTCTCCACTTGTGAATTTCCTTCACACAAAAAAAACCCAAATAATATTCCAGTCTCACCTTTTTGTATTTTTTTTTGTGGTCTGATATCTGTGCACAGCAAACATAATTTAGATACTTAACACTGGGTCACGTTTCAACACCAGTCAAATCCACTTGAAAACTTTTAATAAGGAATGTTAAAGGGACATGAAACCCAATTTTTTTCTTTCATGATTTAAAAAGAACATGCTATTTTAAAAAACTTTCTAATTTACTTCTATTATCTAATTTGCTTCATTTTCTTGCTATGCTTTGCTGGAAAGCATATCTAGATAGGCTCAGTAGCAGCTGATTGGTGGCTGCACATAGATGACTCGTGTGATTGGCTCACCCATGTGCATCACTATTTCTTCAACAAAGGATATCTAAAGAATGAAGCAAATTACATAATAGCAGTTGGAATGTTGTTTAAAATTGTATTCTGTATCTGAATCACGAAAGAAATTTTTTGGGTTTAGTGTCCCTTTAAGGTAACCAGTTCTAATTTATTGTCATTACAGGTAATCTCAGTTGACATCTAGTAATCGTTATCAGATATTCAAAGCTATCTGGTAATAAGTTACGTGCATACTAAGTGCAGTAAAAATACACCTTTTCTATTGTAAACATCTTTAGCATCACATCTTATCATTAAAGGTGAAAGATGTTGGATAAAGTGTTTTTTTTCCATTTTTCAATCTGGCTCATTGATCTTCCCTTCAGCCACTATTCCACTGGCCTAACTGGCACTCCATTTATTTATAACCATTCAATTTTAGATTGTAAGCTTGGGTACCTTTCAACATGCAATACACTTTGGTTAAAAGAGCATTTAATAATTATTGTAGCTCAGGGCAGGTTCCTCCCCTCCATTTGTTCTAGAACATTTACAAGTGTCATAAGTCCATGTGCAAAATACACCCTTGTATAGCACTGCTTAAAGGGATATTAAACAGTAAATACATGCTAGACATAATGTTGTATACAAAGCAAAGATTTGCCTTCAAATTATATGTAGATGTATATTAAAAATATAAGTGTAAAGGTTTAGTTTCTATAAAGTAATTGGTGCCGCCATGTTTGAACTAGTTTTCTGTTTTATTATTATTATTATTATTATTATACTTTATTTATGAAGCGCCATCATATTCCGCAGCGCTGTCTATGGATACAGTTCATTTAAATAAAACAATATAAAACTTCAAGTACACAGGACAAAATTTACGAACACATACAGGAGGAATTGAGGGCCCTATTCCCGTGGGAACTTACCATCTAGAAGGGTAGGGGGTTGAGAAACAGGAGGTGAGGACTGCAAGATTGAGAAAGATGTTAATACAGAGTTAGAGGAGGGAAATGTTAGGTAAGAGAAATATTATTGAGTTGGGTGGTAGACTTCTCTGAACAGAAAAGTCTTCAGAGAGCATTTAAAGGAAGACAGATTAGGGCAAAGCCTGACAGCACGAGGGAGAGTGTTCCAGAGGGTAGGAGCTGCACGACAGAAGTCCTGCAGTCTAGCATGAGAGTAGGTGATAGTCGCAGATGCAAGGAGCAGGTCATTGTTGGCTCTTAGTGGGCGGGCTGGAGTATACTTGATACTAGTTGATTAGAGAGGGGAGTGGTGTTTTTGAGCGCTTTGTATACAAGGGTGAGAATTTTGAATTTAATTCTGCTGTGTATGGGGAGCCAATGAAGGGACTCGCAGAGAGGTGCAGCAGACAAAGAGCGACGGGAAAGGTGGATCAGCCTGGCAGAGGCATTTAGGATGGATTGAAGGGGGAAGAGGCGGGAAAGAGGAAGGCCAGTAAGTAGGTTATTGCAGTAGTCAAGTCGGGAAATAACAAGGGAGTGGATTATTTGCTTTGTGGTGTGTACGCACAGGAAAGGTTGAATCTTGGAAATGTTACGTAGATGCTTGCGGCAGGATGTAGAAAGCGATTGGATATGGGAGGCGAAGGATAGATTTGAGTCAAGTGTAACTCCGAGGCAGCGGACTTGGGGCGATGGGGAAATGGTTATGCCGTCAACAGGGATAGAGCTTGAGGGGGGGATAAGAAGGAGCTCAGTCTTGGACATGTTAATCTTTAGGTGATGAGAGGCCATCCAGGAAGAAATACCAGATAGGCAGTCACTGACATGAGAAAGGACAGAGGGAGAGAGAGCAGGGGTGGAGAGGTAGATCTGGGTGTCATCAGCATAGAGGTGATATTTGAAGCCATAACTGTTGATAAGTTTACCCAGCGAAGAAGTATAGATGGAGAAGAGTAGAGGACCCAGAACAGATCCTTGAGGTACTCCAACAGACAGAGGCATTGGAGAGGAGGAGTCGCCGGCAAATGACACAGAAAAAGACCTGTGAGAAAGATAAGAGTGAATCCAGGAAAGGGCAGTGTCACAGAGGCCAAAAGAGCTAAGGGTGTGTAGGAGGAGGGGGTGGTCAACTGTGTCGAAGGCAGCTGAGAGGTCAAGTAATATGAGTATAGAGTAGTGTCCAATATTTTTAGCAGAGAGAAGATCGTTAGTAACCTTGGTAAGGGCAGTTTCAGTTGAGTGTTTGGGGCGAAATCCGGATTGCAGGGGGTCAAGCAAGGAGTTGGCGGACAGGAAATGGGTTAGGCGAATATAAACTAGTTTTTCAAGGAGTTTTTATGTTAGTGGAAGCAGTGATATGGGACGGTAGCTTTCAGGAGAATTAGGGTCGAGGGAGGTTTTTTTCAGTATGGGAGTGACTTTTGCATGTTTGAAAGAAGATGGGAATGAGCCTGTAGAGAGAGATAGTTTGAAGATGTGGGTAAGAGCAGGAGTGAGGGTGGAAGATAGGGAGGGTATTAGATGGGAAGGGATAGGGTCGAGCGGGCAGGTAGTGAGGCGTGAGGAAGATAGTAAGGAATTCATTCTCAGTGGCTGGATGGCAGATGCAGAGGGAGTAACTGGGCCTGTTGATGGAATATTGCAGGTTGGTGTTGGGATGTTGCTTCGGATAGTACGTGTTTTGTTTAAGAAGTAGTCTGCCAGGTCTTGAGCACTAAAGACAGATGGAGGGGGTGGAGCAGGAGGGTAGAGCAGAGAGTTACAGGTGGAGAAGAGTCGTTTAGGGTTTGAGGAAAGAGTAGCTATAAGAGAAGAGAAGTAGGTTTGCTTGGCTAAGTGAAGGGCAGAAGTGTATGAACGAAGAATAAACTTATAGTGTATGAAGTCAGGTTCATAGTGAGTTTTCCTCCAGACACGCTCAACAGTACGGGAGCATTTTTTCAAATAGCGTGTTTGCTGAGAGTGCCAGGGCTGCAACTGACGGCATGATGTTTTGCGCAGCTGGGGAGGTGCAAGTGTGTCTAGTGCAGAGGACAGCGTTTTGTTATAGTGGGCTGTTGCGAGATCAGGGCAGGTTACAGTGGAAGTGTGAGGAAGGAGATCTTGAATAATTTTTGTAAATTGGAGCGGATCCACAGCATGTAGATTTCTACAGGTGCGGGGGTGGGATGGAGCAGTGGGTTTAGCTATTGCATTAATATTATAGGTGACCAGGTGATGGTCAGAAATGGGAAAAGGGCGACAGGGGAGGTCAGATATAGAACAGAGGTAGGAAAATACCAGGTTGATGGAGTGTCCATCATGGTGGGTAGGGAATAGCGTGGATTGTGAGAGACCGAAGGAGGATGTGAGTGAAAAAAGTTTAGGGGCAGCAGGGGCAGACGGGTTGTCATTGGGAATGTTGAAGTCCCCAAGAATTATGGTTGGTATATTTGTAGAGAGAAAGTGAGGAAGCCAGGCGGCAAAGTTGTCAAGGAAATGGGAGGTAGGTCCAGGAGGGCAATAGATGACTGCCACTTTGAGGGAGAGGGGGGAGAACAGGCGAATGCAGTGGACTTCAAATGAGGAGAAGGAGAGAGATGGGATTGGAGGTAGGTACTGATAAGTTCCGGAGGGGGAGAGCAAGATTCCAACATCTCTGCTTGTGCATATAAAGCTGTGTGGAATCCCTTTTTTAATTGCCTGATTTTTATCTGTCCCTAATTGTCTTCAGCAAGGGAAACAGATAATAAGATAAAGGGTAACTTAAGTTCAAACATGGCCATTGCTTTGTAGAAACTCAGTGGAGTTTAGAAAACTAACAATTTAAATGAGAGGAAAATGGAAAAAAAAATAATGAAAGTCTATTGCAAAGTTTCTTAACTACACATAATTAAACATTTTATATTACAATCTCATATTGTTTTTTTTTTTGCAAGCTCTTCTTCCATCTCCCTGTTTCAAAAATCCATTTAATATATGGCACCCAGATAGGGCGCGTATCAGATATTAAACTGATAAGAACAGATACTACACTTGATCTTAGCCAAAAGGCCGAGAAGCGATTACAATCTCATATTGTTTAATATCCCTTTAAAATGTAAAAAAACAACAACTCTAGTGTAAATCTGTTGAATGTGTTGCGCATGTACACAGCCATTCTACTCAGGAGATTTGTTTTTTCCACAGAAACACTAAGCATAAAGAGTTTAATCTGCAGCTGGGGATACAAATGAGATTCAAAATGTCTTTATTTGATTCTTAAACTGTTTTAAACATGAACTGCTTTATGCCAGTACAATGCTGTAGGCCTAATACAATAGGATATGACAGGAATAGAACATCACTAAACAACTCATGGACTTGTTTCACATGTGACCGGCTTCAGCTTGTTGCCTAGTAAACCTGTTAACGGCATCTAGGTTCAGAATAGATTATGGTTTTTCATAAGGTCAAATAAATTAAAAAGGCAGAAATATTTTCGCTATGTGTAAACGCTGCTCTTTCATTTGAATGATATTTTCAAGGTGCAGTCACAAATGTATTATCGCTATCTCTAACAAGAAAGTGAGGCACACTGTAAAACACTTTGGACTAGATTACAAAGTTGAGCGTAAATCTGCACTCCCGCAAGTGTTTTATCTGCCCTCAACTTTTTTTTTTTTACCATAGCTTGCCCAGTTGCACACGAGGGTCGCATCCTCGCTCAGAAAAAAGACTTTGCGAAATTGAAAATCATTTTCCCCCATAGACTTTAATAGAGCCTTGTTTTGAGGGGGAAAAAATTATATAGCAGCCGCCAGCTCGCGCAAACACCAGCGCAGGATTGCAATGAGATATATGTATTTATTTCTATACATATGTATATCTGTATTTATATGTGTATATATGTCAGTAAATACATATATACTTATGTATAGAAATACATGCGTATATATTTATATACATACCTATTTATACATGTGTTCCTATGGATCCCTATGTAAAAGCAATTTTGCCCTATTTTTTCATATCTTTAAACCCTTAAAACTTTGTATTGCAATTTTTAAAATCATTTTTATCAGACAGTGTTATTATGAGTATTACTGTACTTTTAAATGTATTTTTGATGTGTTTTGTGACACTTTTGACTCGTGTAACAGTTAACCAGAGCTCTGAAATCCCGGTAATCATTCTAGTGTAAATCATGATAGCGCTCTCGAGTTTGCATTTCCTTTCAACTTGTAAAAGGGCGGAGTTTATCTTACGCTCAAACAGCTACAAAAACCCGATATCGCTTGTGCACAATCGACAGGGTGTCACTTGTAATCTAGACCTTTATTTCAAATAAATATACTGCAGCAACATTTTAGTACATCATCTGTCATTTCACCAGGTTTGTCCTGAAATGGAGCTGCTATCTTTGTATATTTATTAGGAATAACGTTTTAAAGTAGGAGTAATCTTTTTGTTAAAATTTGAAGACAGGAAACACCCATCAAGATAAGAGACTTTTTTTCTTGGGGGAGGGGTGGCTTCAATCAAGATTAAAGAAACAATTTGGCAATGCTGGGATCACGATTAAAGGGACATTGTACATGTACACTAATTTTTTCTTTGCATAAATGTTTTGTAGATCCATTTATATGGCCCACCTGGGAGTGTTTTTGCAACAATGTTTAGTTTTACTTATTTTTTAATAACATTGTGCTGATTTTCAGACTCCTAACCAAGCCCTAAAGTATCAGATGTAGACTGAAGTCTACAGATTCTTGCTATCTCCTGTTTGTGTAATCTGGCTTTTCATATGCAGGGGAGGAGGGAGTCTCTGCTTTTCCTGCTTTCCCAGACCCTTTCACTGGGTGTCCCAGCCAACCTTATCAACAGTGCTAAACTGGGAACTTCTAAGAATAAAGGTTTTATACTGGATTTTTAGATCAGTATTCTTCTTTATAGTAATGTCCATTACATGTAGATATTTGAAAACTGGTTTACACTGTCCCTTTAAGGCAGGAACATATATTTCAGATCTATGACCCATCACTGCAAGTAAAGGGAGGGGGTGTTAAGGGTTAGGAGAAGCCAATAATTATTTAAATGTATTTGTGAGGGGATAATAGCAGATGCAAGTTAAAGGGACAGTTAACACCTTGAGCTTTTTATATAAAATGTTTAGTTATACAGAATGAAACATCTTTGCAATATATTTTCATTATTTATTTTGTCTTTGTAATTTAGCTTTGACAATTGAGCAATTTCTAATCCTCAGAGCTTGAAATCCCCCCCCTGCTGACTTCTCAAGGCTAAGGGGCTGATTTATCAAGGGCCAAACAGCCCCTGATGCCCCTGTTTCCACGCAAGCCTTCAGGCTCGCCAGAAGCAGCAGTTATGAAGCAGCGGTCTTAAGACAGCTGCTCCATAACTGGTCTGCCGCCTCTGAGGCTGCGGTCTGCAATCCGCCTGATCCTATACGATCGGGTTGATTGACACACCCTGCTAGCGGGTGATTGGCCGCGAATCTGCAGGGGGCGGCATTGCACAAGCAGTTCACCAGAACTGCTTGTGCAATGTTAAATATGCTGTCTGCATTCCGTGATGTCTGTCGGACCTGATTACGCTACAGCCTATCATGTTGGAAAGACAATGATAATTCGGCCCCTAAGTTTGTTATATATCTGTCCCAAGTGTATTTATCAGATAACAACTGCAGAACAACTCATGTTTAATAACTTTACAACAGTGACTAGCCTTGTTGTCTGTGTGGGTGATTCCATAGGTGGTTCTTAAAGGGACAGTCTACTCCCCAAAATTTTTAGTGTTTAAACAGATAAGTAATCTCTTTTTGCAAAGCCCACATGGTTATATTAATACACTTTTTACCTCTGTGATTACCTTGTATCTAAGCCTCTTCTGACAGCCCCCTTATAACATGGCTATTTATTATCTATTGATTGCATTTTAGCCAATTAGTGCTGTGTCCTGCACAACTCCATGGCTTAGCAATCTCTTATAAAAATCTAATAAAAAATCATGTGATAAGAGGCTGTCGGTAGTGGCTTAGATTCAGGCAGAAATTTAGAGGTTTAAAGGGACAGTCAACTCAAAATTTGTTATTGTTTAAAAATATAGATAATCCCTTTATTACCCATTCCCCAGTTTTACACAGCCAACATGGTTATATTAATATACGTTTAACCTCTGTTATTACCTTGTATCTAAGCCTTTTGACAGCCCCCTGATCACATGGCTATTTATTTATTATCTATTATTATCTATTAACTTGCATTTTAGTTGTGTTGTGCAGAACCCACGGGCGTGAGCACAATGTTATCTATATGGCTCACATGAAGTAGCAGTCTCCTAGCAAACGTGATTATGAGGCTGTCTATAGTGGTTTGGAAACAGGCAGAATTTTATAAAGTATATTAATATAACAACGTTTAGTGTAGACTGTCTCTTGGTGGTCTCTTGCTCCCTCTCTGGTCTGGTAGCTGGAACAAGCTACATTCAGTCCAATGGCGCGATCGGACGTACTGTGACTAGCCAGCACGCCCACGAATAGTGCTTTGAAAATCCAAGACCCGCTCAGTAGATCCTGGAGCAGAGTCCAGACTAAAAAAAACTGTCAATACTTGTAAATTATGAAGTTACCTCTAAAAAATAATGTTATATAACATTATTCTGTACGTTTACTGTCCCTTTAAAGCCCTTGGCCGGCCTTTTTTTTCTTTTAACACCTGAGACCTCATAGCTTTGAGTCTTTATAGCAATTTTTGTTTTTTTCATCATTTTTATTAGATACTTTTTTATGAGTGTAATTGTACTTTGTAATACATTTTGTTTTGCGAAACGGTTAACCACATCTCTGAGGTTGAACTAACCCGATATGCATTAACTTCAATTGCGCACAAGCAATTGCGTTTACTTTCAAATTCTAATACTAGCGCAATTTAACCTGCACGCAAACAATTGCAAAAACCTGACTTCACTTGTGCACAAACGTTTGCGCTCCACTCGTAATCTGACCCTAAATGCGATATGCAAAACAGATGACTGAATGGAGGAGAGACAGTTATGAGAAAGTCACAGTACATTTTATATAATAGACCATGCAGAGGCCAGAATATTGTGGAGTGGGTTTTTGTAGCCGCTCCATACGTTGTTGTCAGAGAACTGCAGTCCCCATGATTTCTTTCTTTCTTTCATTTTGTTTGCATGCACTTCTAACAGGTTTAAACAGTATTAGGTGCTTCCAAATGAATATATTTGCACATTTTTGCATCTTGGGACATATAGCTGTGTGTTTTTAAAATACAGACAGTGTAATTCCAGCAATGTTTCCACTTCAGTCCCTAGTGATTAATGAATATGAATATATAACATATGCATTAATAAAAACAGAATCAACTATGTTAAGAAAATGTATAACATAATGAAATGCTATATTACCCTTGCCCCTGATTAAACCATGACACATGCAGTTTATTCAGCTTTGTGAATTGCACAGTGCAAACAGAATAAGTCCCTTACAAATATAATATAGAACTTGTAAGCAGACAGTGCGGGGTCAAACTAGCACTAGAATGTCCCCTTAAATATTCATGTTACCGTTTATAGATACTCAGTTGTAGACGCGCAGACCCATAGTGGACAGTAATGATCCCATGGAATGTTTTAAATAGTGATAGTTTTATATACAACAAACAGAATTCATCTATAAATTTAGCTCAGTTCGTGTTTGCTGGACTGTTCAATGTCAAACTATGTTTTTCAGGTGTTTGTAACTTTGGATTGCGTGAGTTAATTGCTTTGAGATCTGTCAGATTTGTCGCCACCCTCAGTGACTGAAAAATGCGGAAAACAAGTATTTTTAGAGTTATTAAAGGGCTGTCTGCTTGAAAATGTTTATTGTTTAAAAATACAGATAATCCCTTTATTACCCATTCCCATTCCCCAGTTTTGCATAACCAACATGGTTATATTAATATACCTTTTACCTCTGTGATTACCTTGTATCTAAGCTTCTGCAGACTGCCTCCTTATCTCAGTGCTTTTTAAAAACTTGCATTTCAGCCAATTAGTGCCAAAAAACTGTCCCTATCTCTTAACATTGAAAACAATTAGCCATGCTCTCAGAAAAAGCTGCATAAGAGGTCTGGTGTGCTTTAGATCTAGCTCAATATCCTTAAACAAATATGTAATCCCACACTCACTTATATAAGGTAAAATGGGTTCCTTTATTTAAAAGCTCCTTAAAATCATGGTATATAGAGCAATCCAGCAGATAGAACCATTCACAGGCAGTGCAAACTCCTACAGCAAAAAACACTGTGCCAATATTTTTAGTGAAAAGAAAAAGCATGCTTTAGTTGCTAAGATATAATGGTTTAATGCTAGTATTCCAATATATTTTGATCATGCTCAGTAGAAGTAAACATCTGAAAAATAAGTAGAAACATGGTCAGCAGTATTTGGCGGGATATGTTTGTTGAAGTTGAAGCTTCATATATTGGTCTATATTGAATATAAATAAAACAAAGCAAAAATACAATATGAATTATACTTCCCTTAGGTTAATGCTGCTCGCCAAAAGTCTCTCCCTCGACTCGATCAGAAAATGCAAATAAAATAAAAAGTTTTAAAATGCAAATTGTATCTTCAGCTCAATTGGGGTAGCTCTATGTGTTTCAGCAAACATTCGGCTAGATTACGAGTTTTGCGTTAGAGGCTATGCGGTGCTAACGAGCAGTTTTGTCTCACCGCTCACTTTGCTACAGGGCTGGTATTACAGGTTTTTACAAACCCGGCGTTAAAAGGTAAGAAGTGAGCGTTGAGCAAAATTTTGCTCCTTACCGCACTTCAATACCAGCGCTGCTTAAGTCAGCGGTGAGCTGGTCGTACATGCTCGTGCATGATTTCCCCATAGGAATCAATGGGGAGAGCCGGTTGAGAAAAAGTCTAACACCTGCAATAAAGCAGCGGAAAACTCAGTAACGCAGCCCTATTGATTCCTATGTGGAAACACATTTTATATTTACACCTAACACCCTAACATGAACCCCGAGTCTAAACACCCCTAATCTTACACTTATTAACCCCTAATCTGCCGCCCCCAACATCGCGACACCTACATTATTCTTATTAACCCCTAATCTGCCGCCCCCAATGTCGCCGCCACCTACCTACACTTATTAACCCATAATCTGCCGCCCCAATGTCGCCGTCACTATAATAAACATATTAACCCCTAAACCGCCGCACTCCAGCCTTGCAAACAGTTAAATATTATTAACCCCTAATCTGCCGTCCCTAACATCGCCGCCACCTACCTACATACTAAATGTATTAACCCCTAAACCTAAGTCTAACCCTAACACCCCCTAACTTAAATATAATTTAAATAAATCTAAATAAAATTACTATAATTAGCTAAATTATTCCTATTTAAAACTAAATACTTACCTATAAAATAAACTCTAAGCTAGCTACAATATAACTAATAGTTACATTGTAGCTAGCTTAGGGTTTATTTTTATTTTACAGGCAAGTTTGTATTTATTTTAACTAAGTAGAATAGTTATTAAATACAGTAGTTATTAACTATTTAATAACTACCTAGCTAAAATAAATACAAAAGTACCTGTAAAATAAAACCTAACCTAATTTACAATAACACCTAAACAAATTACAAGATATTTAAACTAATTACACCTAATCTAATAGCCCTATCAAAATAAAAAAAGCCCCCCAAAATAAAAAAAACCCTAGACTAAACTAAACTACCAATAGCCCTTAAAAGGGCATTTTGCGGGGCATTGCCCCAAAGTAATCAGCTCTTTTACCTGTAAAAAAAAAAATACAAACAACCCCCCCAACAGTAAAACCCACCACCCACAACCAACCCACCAAATAAAAGCCTAACTAAAAAAGCCTAAGCTCGCCATTGCCCTGAAAAGGGCATTTGGATGGGCATTGCCATTTAAAGGGCAGTTAGCTCTTTTGCAGCCCAAAGTCCCTAACCTAAAAATAAAACCCACCCAATACACCCTTAAAAAAACCTAACACCAACCCCCTGAAGATCGACTTACTGTTCTGAAGATCCGACATCCATCCTCAAGGAAGCGGCAGAAGTCTTCATCCAACAGGTTCGAAGTCCTCAACGAAGCCGGGAGAAGTCTTCATCCAAGCCGGGCAAAGTGGTCCTCCAGACGGGCAGAAGTCTTCATCCAGACGGCATCTTCTATCTTCATCCATCTGACGCAGAGCGGCTCCATCTTCAAGACATCCGACGCGGATGTTCCAATCAGCCAATAGAATGCGAGCTCAATCCTATTGGCTGATTGGATCAGCCAATAGGATTGAACTTCAATCCTATTGGCTGATTGCATCAGCCAATAGGATTTTTTCTACCTTAATTTCAGATTGGCTGATAGAATTCTGTCAGCCAATCGGAATCTAAGGGACGCCATCTTGGATGACGTCACTTAAAGGTACCTTCATTCGTCTTTAGTCGTCGGATGAAGAGGATGCTCCGCGTCGGATGTCTTGAAGATGGAGCCGCTCCGCGTCGGATGGATGAAGATAGAAGATGCCGTCTGGATGAAGACTTCTGCCCGTCTGGAGAACCACTTCGCCAGGCTTGGATGAAGACTTCTCCAGGCTTCGTTGAGGACTTCGACCCGGTTGGATGAAGACTTCTGCCGCTTCCTTGAGGATGGATGTCGGATCTTCAGGACAGTAAGTCAATCTTCAGGGGGTTAGTGTTAGGTTTTTTTAAGGGTGTATTGGGTGTGTTTTATTTTTAGGTTAGGGACTTTGGGCCGCAAAAGTGCTAACTGCCCTTTTAAGGGCAATGCCCATCCAAATGCCCTTTTCAGAGCAATGGGGAGCTTAGGTTTTTTTAGATAGTATTTTATTTGGGCGGTTGGTTGTGTGGGTGGTGGGTTTTACTGTTGGGGGGCTGTTTGTATTTTTTTTTACAGGTAAAAGAGCTGATTACTTTGGGGCAATGCCCCGCAAAAGGCCCTTTTAAGGGCTATTGGTAGTTTAGTTTAGGCTAGGGTTTTTTTTATTTAGGGGGGCTTTTTTTTATTTTGATAGGGCTATTAGTTAGGTGTAATTAGTTTAAATATCTTGTAATTTATTATTTTCTGTAATTTAGAGGTTTTTTTTTTTTAATTTAGCTAATTTGATTTAATTTAGGTAATTGTATTTAATTTAGTTAATTTATTTAATTATAGTGAAGTGTTAGGTGTTATTGTAACGTAGGTTAGGTTTTATTTTACAGGTAGTTTTGTATTTATTTTAGCTAGGTAGTTATTAAATAGTTAATAACTATTTAATAACTATTGTACCTAGTTAAAATAAATACAAACTTGCCTGTAAAATAAAAATAAACCCTAAGATAGATACAATGTAACTATTAGTTATATTGTAGCTAGTTTAGGGTTTATTTTATAGGTAAGTATTTAGTTTTAAATAGGAATAATTTTAGTTAATTTTAAGAATTTTTAGTTAGATTTATTTTAATTATATTTAAGTTAGGGGTGTTGGGTTAGGGTTAGACTTAGGTTTAGGGGTTAATACATTTAGTATAGTGGCGGCGACGTTGGGGGCGGCAGATTAGGGGTTAATAAATGTAGGTAGGTGGCGGCGATGTTAGGGACGGCAGATTAGGGGTTAATAATATTTAACTAATGTTTGCGAGGCGGGAGTGCAGCGGTTTAGGGGTTAATATGTTTATTATAGTGGCGGCGACGTTGGAGGCGGCAGATTAGGGGTCAATAAGTGTAGGTAGGTTGCGGCGACATTGGGGGCGGCAGATCGGGGTTAATAAATATAATGTAGGTGTCGGCGATGTTGGGGGCAGCAGACTAGGGGTTCATAAATATAATGTAGGTGGCGGCGGTGTCCGGAGCGGCAGATTAGGGGTTAAAATTTTTATTTTAGTGTTTGCGATGCGGGAGGGCCTCGGTTTAGGGGTTAATAGGTAGTTTATGGGTGTTAGTGTACTTTTTAGCACTTTAGTTATGAGTTTTATGTTACAACGTTGTACCATAAAACTCTTAACTACTGACTTTTAAATGCGTTCGGACTCTTGACAGGGTAGGCTGTACTGCTCACTTTTTGGCCTCCCAGGACAGACTCGTAATACCGGCGCTATGGAAGTCCCATAGAAAAAAGACTTTACGAAGTTTACGTAAGTGGTTTTGCGGTAAGGCCAAAGAAGTGTGTGGTACACCTATACCTGCAAGACTCGTAATAGCAGCGGGCGTAAAAAAAGCAGCGTTAGGACCAGTGTTCTCTCTAAGACCAGTTTTGTGTGCGGCCCAGCAGTGAAACAGTTAAGAAGAAAACCATCCCTTGCAGTCTGCATTGTGCAGTGTTTGCTAATTGAAGGGTGTGGTTCCCTAATTAACTGTTTCACTTCTGGGCTGCACACAAAACTGGCCTTATAGGGAACACTGGTTAGGACCTCTTAACGCTGCTTTTTTACCTTAACGCACAACTCGTAATCTAGCCAATTGCCTTTCTCAAGAGCACTTTTTTGTTACCAAGTAGCTGAAAAAGTTTTTGTTAAATTTTCTATTATTACATCCTGTTTTCCGAAATCGATTTTGTTTAAGGAGGAAAGAAAAGTTTGGGAAGCGCCGCAGTTCTACACAATTGGTCTATATGGTGCTATAGCTTTGTGCTATGAAGGGCAGTACCTATGTCAGACTCCCGCCCCAACATACACACAGACATGCCACACAAACACTACATTCTAAACTTACAAAAACACTATACAAACACACACGTATATGCTACACACACACACACACACTCCTAAAACATACTACACACCACATACAGTACACAGACACTCTACACATCACACAAACTGCACACACTATACAAAAACACACCATGCACTCAAACACTACGCGTGCACTACACAAAATATTAACCGCACAATGCTACACACACAAACACTATGCCACACACATACTACTTACATACACACTCATTAACAAGCATGCCAATTCTAAGATTAAACCCCCCACCCCATAGAATTTAATAATATATTATTTGATGGGGGAAATTAATTTTAGCAGGCCCATGCTTTTTTTTCTTTTCTTTAAAGTTACACACACACACATATAATGGTTAACATGTTTAGTTGCTGCTGATTCATATAAATGATAGAAGTTGTATGTCCTCTTATGAATTATAACAATTTTATATAAGTCCACTAAAAAATGCTGAAATGTAAAAAGCCGCCTATTTAAAATACCTTAAAGTGCTTACCATGCATTGAGTTCCCAATGGATATCTCCCTCAGTAACATCTCAAAGTCATGCTCCAAAACCGATTTATAAGATTTATTCCCGTCTGTAGGAAGAGTCATGCAAAGCGTCACAAATGGGGTTTTGCAAGGTTTTCTAATCTGAGGCCATTCCAGTCCATTGAAAAATCAAATTATCTTGTGGTTTTCAGTGGTTTTGCACTGCATTAACTTAACTGTGTCACTCCATCAAGCTTGACCTTGACTATTTGTCTCTTCTCATTGGGCTTAGCATTTGAATTCTAAACTTTAGGTCTTCTCTAAGGATAAATTATTCTCTGTTTTCCTCTTTTTTGTCTTACCTGCTTCCCCTTTACATATATTTTCAGCTGACAACCTTGTTGTTTTTTGTGGGACTACTCTTGTTTGAACACCATATTCTTTTATTCAGTAGCCTGTGACCTTCATCCAGCTCTTCACATTACTCCCTAACAAGGCATAAATAACATAGCACAACACCATAAGACAAACTAAGCCTTACCAATCTCAAGACCAGGCCTTGAATATGCACCTGTTCTTCTAGCTGAACTCCTTTCTTCAAAAGCTTCTCAGCTTCGACACCACAGTGTCTGTTGTGCATTAGCTAAATAGGAAGAAAGAAGCACGAGATGTGAAGCATTTTTAATTAAGATCCATGACGGAAAAAATAAATACGTTTTGGTTTATAACTAACTGGATTTATGGCTTCGCTTTCTTCCCTGAGAACTTACACACTTGTCCTACTGAGGATTCTCTCTTCATTAGCTCTCTTTTCTGACAACACCTATATTTTAATTGTTAATGAATGTATCTCATTGTATACATAATTCTGTTATAGACCTCGAACTTTAAGAAAATAAAACCCAAAATGGAAATACACATGAATATGTATCAGCTATGAATATAAGCGTTTTGTCAATACACACATATTAGCAAAAAGGATTGTTTCAGTGAGAGTTTTTATTGTTCATGGAACATTTGTACATATTATTCTCTTAGGGGTGTGTTCATGTCGTTATTAAAGATACAAAGAGGAAGCCGCCTTTTAGTACATCAAATGGAGCAAACAAAATAATGACTGACAATGACCTAGAGCTCATCTTAATATCCCTGTATTGTAAAGCTATCCAGATTGCAAATCGAAAGTGCATGTGAGATGTTCTAAATTGATTACTTGATTGAATGTAGTCTCACAAAGAGGCACTTTATTAGACGTCATTTTGTGATGTTATGGTTTGCTTCAATTTGCTTAATGATCAATCCTGCAGCCTTGCCATGTGCAAAGAAGGTTAGTGTAATTGATCCGTTTGTACAATGTGTAATGAAAATAACAATTTACTTGTGTGAACTTAGCCTCTTTAGTTCCAATAGCAACACTTGTAAATTAATAATTAATCCATGTGTGCATGTGTATATGGTGTGTTATTTATATGCATTGTAAAATTGCTTATTATATCATTTTACTAAAATTGTGAGATTTCTAACATTGAAACTATTGAGACACTTCAATTAAGCCAAACTGTAAGTCCTTACTGCACAGAACGAGGTTTACTTGCAGGATCTCATTCTATGTTCAGTGAGAAGTTAAAGGGACAGTCTACTCCAGAATTTTTATTGTTTAAAAAGATAGATATTCCCTTTATTACCGATTCCCCAGTTTTGCATATTCAACACAGTTTTATTAATATACTTTTTACCTCTGTGATTACCTTGTATCTAAGCCTCTGCAGACTGCCCCCTTATCTTAGTTCTTTTGACAGACTTGCATTTTAGCCAATCAGTGCCCTCTCAAAAGTATCTCCACTGGCGTGAGCGCAATGTTATCCATATGGCACACATGCACTAATGCCATCTAGCTGTGAAAAAACTGCCAAATGCATTCAGATAAGAGGTGGTCTTCAAGGGTTTAGAAATTAGCATATGAACCTACCTATGTTTAGCTTTCAACTAAGAATACCAAGAGGAAAAAGCAAATTTGATGATAAAAGTAAATTGGAAAGTTGTTTAAAATTGCATGCCTTATCTGAATCACGAAAGTTTAATTTTGACTAGACTGTCCCTTTAAAGGGACATGAAACCAAATTATTTATTTCACGGTTTAAATAGAGCATGTAATTTTAAACAACTTTCCAATTTTCTTCTATTAGCTAATTTGCTTCATTCTCATGGTATCTTTTGTTAAACAGATTATCTCAGATTAGCAGCTGCATTACTGGGAGCTAGCTGCTGATTGGTGGCTGCACATATACGCCTCCTGTCATTCGCTCACCAAATGTGTTCAGCTAGCTACCAGTAAGTGCACTCCTGCTCCTTCAACATAGAATACTAAGAGTCATCCAGAAGAATCTTCATACCCCTTTAAGGAAAATTACTTAGTGAAGATTCTTCTCTAAGTCATAGTTTGCTTTACTTTGGTTCAAACAGAGAGGACTAAATTGAAACTACTCACTGAAATGGATTAAAAATGTACTTTATTGATTAATTAAGTTTTATAAAACAGCATAAAGCTTCGGATGTGCAAAAAACACATAGAAATTCAAACTTATAATGACAAAATACATTGTAATTGTTGTTTGTTTGTTTTTTAAATTGGGCAAAGCATGGGCGTTCCATGGGTTGTGTATGAAATTGTCTCTCAAATCCCAGCGTAATTATCTAAACCTTTTTGCCCTACAGATCTCACAGTTTTTTCTTGCAACTTAAAAAGTGGGGAGCTTTTATCAAAATACTCAAAACACTAATTACTCTGAAAAGAAAACCTATACATATGAAAATAATAGCGGTTTTAAGGTACAGTGCACCGAAAGCAGCGTATTTTGATTTGTATTAGGCGTAATATTAAACATACGCTGGTTTATTCCTGTGTACTTTGCCCTCCATTGCAAACTTTTACATAGTAGAGAGCTCTAATTATTTCTATGGGAGACATCTCGCCACTCACAGGGACAGCCCATTTTCTTTGAGGCTAAAAGTGCTTTTTCACATTTTTTCATGCAAACTTTTGATCATCGGGCCCTTTGTCTTAAAGCAAACTTCCATCAAAAGAAGATCTTCCTGAACCCTAAATGGATTTAGTCAATGTTTGTTCTTCCATTTAATATCCTACAATGTAGCTTCATCCTTTTAAGACTGATCTAACGACTTTTTGCACCCCCAAAATAATTATCATGTAGACAAATAGTTTGTAGAGACTTGTGGGGTGGCTGCAGCTGTCGTTGAGGGAAGTAAAGTATAGAATGATTTTCATAATTGTGTTATTGTGTATCTGTTTTGTGTTTAGAACATACAGGGAGTGCAGAATTATTAGGCAAGTTGTATTTTTGAGGATTAATTTTATTATTGAACAACAACCATGTTCTCAATGAACCCAAAAAACTCATTAATATCAAAGCTGAATAGTTTTGGAAGTAGTTTTTAGTTTGTTTTTAAGTTATAGCTATTTTAGGGGGATATCTGTGTGTGCAGGTGACTATTACTGTGCATAATTATTAGGCAACTTAACAAAAAACAAATATATACCCATTTCAATTATTTATTTTTACCAGTGAAACCAATATAACATCTCAACATTCACAAATATACATTTCTGACATTCAAAAACAAAACAAAAACAAATCAGTGACCAATATAACCACCTTTCTTTGCAAGGACACTCAAAAGCCTGCCATCCATGGATTCTGTCAGTGTTTTGATCTGTTCACCATCAACATTGCGTGCAGCAGCAACCACAGCCTCCCAGACACTGTTCAGAGAGGTGTACTGTTTTCCCTCCTTGTAAATCTCACATTTGATGATGGACCACAGGTTCTCAATGGGGTTCAGATCAGGTGAACAAGGAGGCCATGTCATTAGATTTTCTTCTTTTATACCCTTTCTTGCCAGCCACGCTGTGGAGTACTTGGACGCGTGTGATGGAGCATTGTCCTGCATGAAAATCATGTTTTTCTTGGGATGCAGACTTCTTCCTGTACCACTGCTTGAAGAAGGTGTCTTCCAGAAACTGGCAGTAGGACTGGGAGTTGAGCTTGACTCCATCCTCAACCCGAAAAGGCCCCACAAGCTCATCTTTGATGATACCAGCCCAAACCAGTACTCCACCTCCACCTTGCTGGCGTCTGAGTCCGACTGGAGCTCTCTGCCCTTTACCAATCCAGCCACGGGCCCATCCATCTGGCCCATCAAGACTCACTCTCATTTCATCAGTCCATAAAACCTTAGAAAAATCAGTCTTGAGATATTTCTTGGCCCAGTCTTGACGTTTCAGCTTGTGTGTCTTGTTCAGTGGTGGGTCGTCTTTCAGCCTTTCTTACCTTGGCCATGTCTCTGAGTATTGCACACCTTGTGCTTTTGGGCACTCCAGTGATGTTGCAGCTCTGAAATATGGCCAAACTGGTGGCAAGTGGCATCTTGGCAGCTGCACGCTTGACATTTCTCAGTTCATTGGCAGTTATTTTGCGCCTTGGTTTTTCCACACGCTTCTTGTGACCCTGTTGACTATTTTGAATGAAACGCTTGATTGTTCGATGATCACGCTTCAGAAGCTTTGCAATTTTAAGAGTGCTGCATCCCTCTGCAAGATATCTCACTATTTTTTACTTTTCTGAGCCTGTCAAGTTTTTTTTTTTACCCATTTTGCCAAAGGAAAGGAAGTTGCCTAATAATTATGCACACCTGATATAGGGTGTTGATGTCATTAGACCACACCCCTTCTCATTACAGAGATGCACATCACCTAATATGCTTAATTGGTAGTAGGCTTTCGAGCCTATACAGCTTGGAGTAAGACAACATGCATAAAGAGGATGATGTGGTCAAAATACTCATTTGCCTAATAATTCTGCACTCCCTGTATGTACATATGCCTAGTGCACCTACATTCAGACAACCCACTTGGTCATACAACAATTATAGCATTAGCAATGACTTAGTTTGCATTATTTCTGACAAATGCCTGCCACCACTGGCAATGGGAAAATGCACAATACTCCAATGCCAGTGCACAGTAAAATGTGTCACTGAACCAGTCATAACTTTCTGCTAATACATGTGTATTGCAGGATTGCTTTTATTCAAAATGTTCATTTTTATGTTGCTTTAACTATAGGGTACTATTTTTTTTATTATATACACGACTGTGTATGAGAACACTTCTGTGACTTAAAGGGACATGAAAGCCAACATTTTTCTTTCATGATTTAGGTAGAACATACAATTTTAAACAACTTTCCAGTGTACTTCTATTATCAAATTAGCTTCATTATATTGGTATCATTTGTTGAAGGAGCAGCAATGCACTACTAGTTTATAACACTAGGCGCTAGCTGCAAATCCTTTGCATTATCCGATGGGTTGTGCATCTGGTGACCTCACGGAGGCACGGGACAATCAGATCAGGCATTTAGTCCGTTCAGGATGAGCGCTAATGCCTTCTAGGAGCCACTTACACCAGTACACCTACATGTAACATGTATGTGAGGCATTATACACCACACATACATGTTACACCATATATACGATGGGTACTGTAACTCCCCCATCTTCACTATCTATTTTTGGCTGTGTCTGGGGCGTTTAAGGGGGGCAAAGCCCAAGGTTTACTTGGGGTGGATGCCAGAGGATCGGCGGGGCACCCCCTAACCCTCCCATGCAGAGGCAAAAACAAATAGTGAAGATGGGTGAATTACTGTGCCCATCTGATTGTCCCGTGTCTCTGTTAGGTCACCGGATGTATAACCAATCGGATAATGCATTGGGTTTGCTGCTAGCGCCTCGTTTTCTAACTGAACACATAGGTGAGCCAATGATAATCAGTATATATATATATATATATATGCAGCCACCAATCTGCAGCTAGAACCTAGGTTCTTGCTGTTCCTGAGCTTTCCTGGATAAACCTTTCAGCAAAGGATAACAAGAGAAGGAAGCAAATTATATAATAGAAGTAAATTGGAAAGTTGTTTAAAATTGTATTTTCTGTCTAAATCACTAATGTCTTATTATGACTTTACTATCCCTTTAATAAGTCACAATTTTAAAAAGTTTATATCAGCATATATGACTATTTGCTGTCTCTTTGTTGTCTATTGGCTCACACTGATATTCATATGTACTAGTAGTTATACTAGAGATGTGTATTATTCACTTTGCCTTTGGCAAGATCACTATTGCTGTCACAGTGCTATATTTTTAACTGTATATTTTCAATTTTACAATAATAAAATAAGTGTTTAAAAACTCTAAACTACTAGAGAATAGACAAAAACGTATTCACCATTCCAACAATAACATAAACTTACAAATTAATACAAATAAGCAAAATCACCAGCAAACAGTAAGCCCCTATTGAAAAGCTATGCATATCAGAAACAAAAAGTAGCCAGCCCACCATGTAAAATGTATATGGTTGTGACTTTTCCTTACAAGGGTCAGACGTGAATTATGTGTTGCTTAGTTTGGCAGTTATCTTATCCGATTCCTGGAAATACCTCATTTTAATAATGATAAGGGAAGTGGGAAAGCCCAAAAGCTGGTTCTAGAAAGATGCTGTTGCAACTGTATAAATGTGGTTCAGCAATTGGTTTTAATTGTTGGCATAGACAACAGATGGGTCTATGGATTGCTAGCAATGGTAATCTGTAGGTACTGCGAGATCAAACAAGTTATGTCCAACTATGAGCTCGCTTCCATTGAGCTGTTAAAAATGCAAGCGGTTGCTCTTTTCGTGTAGGTGTAAGTTAGCGTTGTGATAACGCTTCCACCCGATGCTTGATTTCTAAAACATTAATAGGTTACTATGGTAACTCAACCTTACACTACACTCAATCGCATATACGCCGTTGCATACAATTGCGGCACCGTATATTTTACCTGTCGCTCGCTGTTAAAATAAAAACACCTAACGCATGCACAACATCTACCTCTTAACCGCAACCCCCCAGCGCAATAACTAATGTATTAACCCCTAATCCGCAATGCCCCCACAATGCAAACTATGTATTAAATCTATTAACCCCTAATCCACAATGCCCCCACATCGCAAAGTATCTAAACTATTAACCCACCAATAACCCACATCGCAATTAACCTAATAAATCTATTAACCCACAAAACGCCAATAACCCACATCGCAATTAACTAATCACTAAGCTCCCTAACCTAACACCCCCTAAATTTACCCCATTACATAAATTAAAATAATCCTAAATTACAATTAAAATAAAAAAAACTAACAATAGTTTAAAAATAAAAAAACTGTTTAAATTAAGCTAAAATTACAGAAAATAAAAAAAGTCTAACATTACATAAAATAATAAACAAGATTATGAAAAATAAAAAAATTGAACCTAATCCCTATGAAAAAAACAAACAAACAAAAAAAAGCACCCCCTTATCTAATACTAAACTACCAATAGCCCTTAAAAGGGCCTTTTGTAGGGCATTGCCCTAAGTTAAACACCTCTTTTCCTTAAAAAAATCCTAAATCCCCCCTTAGTAAAACCCCCACCCACCAAACCACCCAAAATAAAAAAAAACGAACACTAAAAAAATCCTAAACTACCCATTGCCCCTAAAGGGGCATTTGTATGGGCATTGCCCTTAAAAGGGCATTCAGCTCTTTTACTGCCCTTAAAAGGGCATTCAGCTCAAAATCCCTAATCTAAAATATAAAAAAATTACAAAAAAGCCTAACTCTAACCCCCAGATAGGTGTCGGGTTAGATTTCAATGGGAAAAAGGTGTCTAAGAGCACCTTTTTCCTGTTTTACAACTAGTTGAACTGGGTGCTATTTTTGTTAGTGTATCGGCAGCCTCCAACAGTGTATTTACGGTTTGCGCGGGCATTGGAAACCGGCTATTATTTAAGAATTAGCGGCTTCCTATACTTTGTATGGGACACAATAATGCTGCCGAAATTGGGTTATAACGGGCCGTTAGAAGCAGTCGATAAACAATATTGCTTCTGACAGCATATTTATCGGTTTGCGAGTGCAAGCAAACGGAATTACAGCTCAATGGAAGCGAGCCCTATAATGGGACAATGCCAGGGGATTTCCACCAACATAACTCATTCAAACAGCCCTGCTTATTTTTGCATGGCAGAATAGGGACCTACATCTGAAAACATGTGCCCCTCATTCAAGCCAATCAGAAGTGTTGTGCAAAAATATATACAAGCTTGGTTAATTTTTTGCTACTTTATCAAAGCCATTCCAATCCATTAATATACAAGTCATTTCAATCTCTAAAACTACTCAAATTATGTATATGCTATAACAGGAGAATCTAGCAAAAGATGCTAAAAACTATGAGAAACTCCTATTTCACAGGCTTTTTAATGGGGTTTTCAAAAGCCTTCATGGAAGTAAGAGATGTACAACCAAAGTGCAAGTAAAACATAAAAACTAATTGTTTCAATATTGATGACACCTACCTAATGTGTTTGAAGGAAGTTATCTTGTCTCACCCTGGACAAACTAACCAGAAAAGAGCCCACTCCCTTTTAGGGAGGTTGGACAGAGCTCCATCCCTTACATGTTACATAGTTTAAAGTAAGGCCACCTTACCCCTTGCCTACTTTTTTTAATGTCCATATTCTGTTACTTGGTGTCCAAGGGAATCTGATTTCTCCCCAATTTCTACAAAGCAAACTACTTAAAGGGACATAATACTCATATGCTAAATCACTTGAAACTTGATGCAGTATAACTGTAAAAAGCTGAGAGGAAAATATCACCTGAGCATCTCTATATAAAAAAGGAAGATATTTTACCTCACAATCTCCTCAGCTCAGCAGAGTAAGTTCTGTGTAAAAAGTTATACTCAGCTGCTCCCAGCTGCAGGTAAAAATAAAAAAAAATGAAGAAATGAACAGCAGCCAATCAGCATCAGCAGTGCTTAGGTCATGAACTCTTACTGTGATCTCATGAGATTTCACTTAACTCTCATGAGATTTCATAGTAAGCTTCCTTTACCTGATTGGTGAAATAATATGAGAGTTCACGATGCTCATCCCTTCAGATGTCCCAGGACAGACACACTAAAATGCTGCTTAGAAATCCTTTACAATGGGAGGTGGCTACTGAGGAACTTTTGAGGTAAAATATCTTTCTTTTTTACATAGAGATGCTCAGGTGATATTTTCTAGTCAGCTTTTTACAGCTATGCTGCATCACTTTCAAGTGTTTAAACATTTGGGTATTATGGCCCTTTAAGTGGATTACATGAGGATCTATTGGTCCTTATCCAAAGGTCTTCATGTAATATGGGAAGCAATAGAGCGTTCCACTTTTGTTAAGGGTATATGTGCAGATGCATGTTGGCCATGTGATCGTGCTTGCAGGAAAAGTATGAACACACTTTACGGGTTGCCAGATGGAGAATATTTCAAATCCTGTCTTTTCTAAAGTCTGTCCCACATCCTCTATGCTTCTGATTCCCTTGCAGTTTAAAGGACATGATATCCAGATACTCTCCCTCCCGTCCCCTTCGCTCTGCTCACGACCTCCTACTCTCCTTCTATCTTGTTACCTCCTCACATTCCCATATACAAGACTTCTCCAGACTGGCTCCCATCTAGTGGAACTCTCTGCCTCGTTCCACAAGACTCTCCCCTAGTTTTGAAAGCTTCAAGTGCTCCCTAACGACTCTACTGTTCAGGGATGCATACAACCTACACTAACCTTTCCTAAACCTAGTTCCTCTCCTCCTTTGATATCCTCTTGAACCCCCTTAGCATGTAAGCCTATGAGTCTCAGTCCAGCTGTTTGTAGATCACCTTCATAAGAGCCTACTACAACAGTGCAACTCTCGGCAGGGTCCTCTACCCATTTGATCCCTATAAATGTTATCTTGTATATCGCCTATGTTTATAGCACTGCGGAATCTGTTGGCGCTCTACAAATACCTGATAATAAAAAATTTATAATAACCCAAATTTTTTCTTTCATGATTCATAGAGAGCATACAATTTTAACATATTTCCAGGTTACTTCTATTATCAATTTTTTTTCTTGGTATCTTTTGTTGAAGGAGCAACAATGCACTACTGTGATCTAGCTGAACACATTGGGTGAGCCAATGACAAGAGGCACATGTGTGCAGCCACCAGTTGCCAGCTAGCTCCCAGTTATGAATTGTTGCTCCTGAGTCTATCTGTTTGTTTCTCAACAAAGAATACCAAAAGAGCAAAGTAAATTAAATAATAGAAGTAAATTGGAATTTTTTAAAAAATTGCATACTCTTATCTGAAATGCTGAAAAAAAGCGCTCTGTCACTTTCTGAACATAACCTTCCTCTCTGCACATATAAGGAATGTTTTCTTTATCCAATATTGTCTTCCTTCTGGTATTCACATATGGAGAAATTAGATAGAAAAATAACTTTACAGGAAGAAGACAGGTGAATGGCAAGCACATTAAATTTAATTGTATGCTAACCATTTGTACTCACCGCTTGTTTAACTTTAACTTTATAACTTTATAAGAATGCAAAACGTATTTATTTTACTTCCACCTACCCTGTGTCCAGAATGATACCAATAAGAAAATGTATCAATAATTCACTATAAATTCCACTTCCTGTACTGAACAGCCTGCCTGTCACACAACTAATGTATCTGACAAAGAGCAGGGGTCGCCAACCTTTCGGACCTCAGGGACCAATAAACTCACAATTTTTGAATCCCGTGGACCACTAACATGAATTTTTTTAAAAGATACAAACCTCTATAAGGTGTGTGTGTGTAAATATATATATATATATATATATATATATATATATATATATATATATATAAAATTCATTAAAATTATGGGGGGGAGATAAAAACTGAAATTAAAATCCTCCATGTCTCAAAATTAAGATACTGTTTTGACACAGCGATCCTTTTAACAGGATTATTACTGCAAATTGCTGTAATAATCCTGTTAAAAGGATCGCTGTGTCAAAACAGTATTTTGAAGCAAAAAAACTGAGAATTTGCATATCTTACCCACAATTCTCTTGTGCATTGGTAACATTGTATATTAAGAATTTCTGGGGAAAAGCAAGCGGGGATACTTGCCTAGATGTGCTAATTTCCTATGCAAATATTTACAATGATTTATATATATATATATATATATATATATATATATATACACATACATACATACATACACACACACATACTGTACATTCCTAGTATAATCATAGCTAAGTTTACATTATGTATATATTTACACAATTTTAAGAATTATTTTTTGGAAATAATTAATTGAATGACAGAACAGAGAGAATACTTCTAAATTACAGATGAAGGGTGAGTGCCAACTTTTGAGCTGGAAACAGAGAGGCACTAAGTGGGAAAAAAAAGAATTATGTTTAAAAGGACCACAAGACTTCCAAGTTACCTCCCCAGTTAGGAATTTTTCAAAACTACTTATGATCATGGACAGACATTGGAGTCATAATTTAAGTTTATATCAGAAAGCTCTTAATATGGATGTCAGATAACCACGACTGATGTTACTGGCAATTACTATAATAATGGTTCGGATATGGCTGATCAGCTGGATGGCAATTACTGGAATTCAGGTGGAATGTCTTTGTGCGCGGGAAAATTATTAGAATGAGGAAGACAAACAGTGATGTAAGTCCATCTGAAGGAATTAGGAAAACTACTACAAAGAGACAGATAAAGGGAAGAAAATAAATGAAATATAAGAGATTTTTTTTTAAAGATTTTCTTTTATTTTTATATATTCTTTAATTCCACTATTTCAAGCCATGACTTTACCAATCTCTGCTGGCTTTATAATGGAAGTATATAATGGAAGTATTACGCAACGTGCGTAGGGAGATCACGGACCACCAACATCTTCTCGTGGACCACCGGTTGGCAACGCTGACATAGAGGAACATTTGCAGAGCAATTTACTTTTTTAATATATATTTTACCTAAATTTAAAACTCTTGGCTAGATTAAGAGTCTTGCGTTAGGCTTAAAAAGCAGCGTTTGCCGGTCCTAACGCTGCTTTTTAACGCCCGCTGGTATTATGAGTCTTGAAGGTACAGGTGTACCGCTCACTTTTTTGGCCAGACTCGGAAATACCGCAAATCCACTTACGTCAATTGCGTATCCTATTTTTTCAATGGGACTTGCATAGCGCCGGTATTACGAGTCTGCCAAAAAGTGAGCGGTACACCCTCTCCTGTCAAGACTGGTACCGCATTTTAAAGTCAGTAGTTAAGAGTTTTACACTACAACGCCGTTTCATAAAACTCTTAACTAAAGTGCTAAAAAGTACACTAACACCCATAAACTACCTATTAACCCCTAAACCGAGCCCCCCCCCCCTACATTGCAAACACTTAAAAACAAAATTAAATTAATCCCTAATCTGCCGAACCGGACATCGCCGCCACTATAATAAATATATTAACCCCTAAACCGCCACACTCGCCAACTCTAGTTAAATTTTATTAACCTCTAACCTGCCGTCCCTAACATCGCCGCCACCTACCTACATTTATTAACCTCTAATCTTCCGCCCCTAACGTCGCTGCCACTATATTAAAATTAATTACTTTTGTCTTTTTTTTAGCTTGGTAGTTATTAAATAGTTAATAACTATTTAGTAACTATTGTACCTAGTTAAAATAAATATAAACTTGCCTGTAAAATAAAAATAAACCCTAAGATAGCTACAATGTAACTATTAGTTATATTGTAGCTAGCTTAGGGTTTATTTTATAGGCAAGTATTTAGTTTTAAATAGGAATAATGTAGTTAATCATAGTTATTTTATTTATATTTATTTAAATTATATTTAAGTTAGGAGGGGTTAGGATTAGGGTTAGACTTAGGTTTATGGGTTAATAACTTTAATATAGTGGCGGCGACATTGGGGGCGGCAGATTAGGGGTTAATAAGTGTAGGTAGGTTGCGGCGACATTGGGGGCGGCAGATTAGGGGTTAATAAATATGATGTAGGTGTCGGCGATGTTGGGGGCAGCAGATTAGGGGTTCATAAGTATAATGTAGGTGGCGGCAGTGTCCGGAGCGGCAGATTAGGGGTTAATAATATAATGTAGGTGTCGGCGATGTTGGGGCAGCAGATTAGGGGTAAATAAGTGTAAGATTAGGGGTGTTTAGATTTGAGGTTCATGTTAGGGTGTTAGGTGTAGACATAACTTTTGTTTCTCCATAGGAATCAATCTTTTTTGCAGGTGTTTTTTCAGCCGGCTCTCCCCCATTGATTCCTATGGGGAAATCGTGCACGAGCACGTTCAACCAGCTCACCGTTAACATAAGCAGCGCTGGTATTGAGGTGAGATGTGGAGCAAAATTTTGCTCTACAATCACTTTTTTGCGGTTAACGCCGTGTTTGTAAAAACCCGTAATACCAGCGATGTCTGTAAGTGAGCGGTGAGCATAAACTGCTCTAACGCAAAACTCGTAATCTAGGCCTCTGTTAGGCAATCAGTTAACGTTGTAGATGACATTCCTTCCAAGCCTAATGACAGAGATTTAACTACACAGATGATTCCTATTTTTCCTTCATTTTTAAGTGACGTTTAATAAAACAGAAAAACATTTCCAGGTGCCACATATTTAAGTTTTAGCCCCCCAGACAACTCTGTATTCTAAAAGCCCTTTTAAGATTCATGGTGCCATTACACAATTATCTAAGAAAATTATTTTTCCTACTAATGATTCAAGTTTATAGAATATAATGGGAAAAAAAGGATGAAATCTAATTTGAGGAAATAATTTCTATAGGGGCTATGCATTTATACTTTATTAGCTGTAGCATCTGTTTTAAGAGCTTCAGAGTCATGTCTATACAAAATGTATCCAGTCTGGTAGACTATAGGTTCATCCCATCTGTCTATCTTAGAGCAAAAGAGGATTTTATTCTCCTTTAATTATAATTTAGAAAAGGAAGGGTCTTGGAAGCCAATAGACTTGAACAGTTACCTTGTTTTGAAAAAGGTAAAACAAATGTTTTACTGTAATGAAGTATATAACACCAAACATATTTAATGATTCCATGGACCTGGTGCCTATTCTCACATCCTAGAAGCTGAAAGCCATTTCATGGATCTATGGTTTGTAGTGGACAATGTTAAGTTTATAGCTTTTCCTTTCAGCCCCAAGTAATTTCAAGAAGACTTTCCTTCCACTTATAGCGAAATTAAGAAAGGACATGGATCTTCTCATTTGGACAAAAGTATTCTGTTATCAACACAACAAATAACATTGTTAGGGACAGAGATCAAAAGAGATCTGTATCAGGTGTTTCTGCCACAGCACAATATTATCCACCTGATACTTTTCATTCACGTTTTTTAACTTCCAGTGATTGTGTTAATTAGAGTGACCTAAAAGGTGTAAAAGTCAGAAACTCAGAGCAGAGTACTTGAGCAGAGTCATTATTGAAGGAGAGGAATTAAACATTGAGGCCTATTTATCAAGCTCCGTACGGAGCTTGAGGGCCTGTGTTTCTGGCAAGTCTGAAGACTCGCCAGAAACACAGGCCCTCAAGCTCCGTACGGAGCCAGAAGACCGCTGCTCCATAACCCTGTCCGCCTGCTCTGATGAGACGGACAGGAATCGCCACAATTCAACCCGATTGAGTACAATCGGGTTGATTGACACCTCCCTGATGGCGGTCGATTGGCCGCAAGTCTGCAGGGGGCGGCGTTGCACCAGCAGCTCTTATGAGCTGCTGGTGCAATGCTGAATACGGAGAGCGTATTGCTCTCCACATTCAGCGATGTCTGTCGGACCTGATCCGCACTGTCGGATCAGGTCCGACAGACACTTGATATTTCGGCCTCTAGATATTAAAGGGACAGTATACTATAAATTTGTTTTTCCCTTAATGTGTTTCCAATTACCTTTTTTTTTTTTTTTAAATAGTTTTTTATTGAGGTACTATAGCAAACAAAAATACAATTTCAAAGAAAAACATCACAGCAACAAGCCCATTTAACATACATCAGAATTTACATGGTGGATTAAACAAGCATGTCTTCACATCTGTATAATCTAAGTATATCTTTACCCAAAGGTACATTTTCTAGCCATGTATATTACCTCATTTTACCTAAGTGCATTTTCAAAAGGACAAATAAAACAGATTAAAACAACCAGCCCAGTATAAGCCTAATTTCAATGACCAATTCGTAACATATGCAGGCTTGTACTTGTCCTTGATATATTCAACAAAACTTGTAATACATACAATTTAGTTTGGACAGCAGAAGATAAGTTAGCAGATGATAATAATAATACGGCCTAACTTCCAATCAAAGGTTCCAGATAAGAAGAGGTAGGCCTTTAAGTGTCCATAATATTCACATCTAAACCTAAAACAGTTTAACAAAAAAAATTAATAATATAAGTTCTATACGCCTTATCTCAACCAATTACTTTTTTTTACCAGCTGCAGAGTATAAAATGTATGAGATTTGCTTTTTTAAGGCTTATTTGTGTATATGAATTAGCTGATTTTGTGTTTTGAAGCCACAACCTAATAAAATGGGTTGAACTTGTAGTTATGATCATATCTCATTACTTTATCACATTGTGTACATATCACCTGCTTCTTTATCTTATATCTGTCCATAAAACAATCACCAATACTTGGAGAGAACGGAAAATTAACATTTTATTACCTTATCTCTTCTATAACCCACTGGGAGTGTAATTTCTTCTACTCGCTGTGTTAATACAGCTTGGCCTTGTGGCCAAAAACTTTCAGGGTGGGTTGGGGATACCACAGGCTAAATAAACTAATTCAAATGCCAATATAAGGTTAATGGAAATACTTGTAAACAATTTAATACACTCCAGCAGGTAAAGTGGATAATTGGGAACAAATTAAAGGGGAGAATTCTTTTGAGTAAACTGTTCCTTTAAGTTTACAGAGCATTGGAGCCTGCCAAAAAAATGAATGGTTTGTACCAATAATTTCAGCAGATAGCCGTCACTGTTCTCTTAAGAAGCATTCACTTGGCATTTCAGAAGTGTTTTCCCACCAATCACTATGCTTTTTAGATTGTTACACAGGATATATCAGGAAGGAAAGGAATCATTTCATGTCTAATTGGCCAAGAAGGCCTTGATCTTCTTTAATGAAGATTCTAGCCCTGGAACCTCAATAGGATGTTCTAATGTTTTCTACATGAAATTAATTATCCACATCCATAATATTTATTGGTAGCACCAAGTCTGCTCAGTGGACATAACTTCAATACTTAAATAAGACATAACCTCAAACCAAGAAAGATAATATTATGAAGGCATAATAGCATTTGGGAAAGTTTTCCCACTGGATGGTTAGCCATAATTTTACATCATATCATATCCTACAATTCTTAAATGATGGACCTTTACAAGGACTGTCTTGCAGTCAAAAAAGTTAAAGTATCTGTCATCATGGCTGTAACTAGTAGAAGATGGGAACATCAACCATTAATTTATTTCAAGCTTTACCTAATGTTCAATTAAAAAAAGTTAAAAGTATCTGTCATCATGGCTGTAACTAGTAGAAGATGGGAACATCAACCATTAATTTATTTCAAGCTTTACCTAATGTTCAATTAAAAAAAATCAGATCATACGTGGGACTAGTCTTCAGTCGTAGATACTTTGATTATAGAAATATCTGAATTATCGAGAGATGCATTTTAATTAAACCTTACTCTTAAAACAGTATTTCTGCTTTCAGTTACCTCTGCTAAGAGAGTTTCTAAAATAGAAGCACTATCAGACAACTATATCCAGCCTTCCATTTACAAGGTAATTCTTATGACTGTTCCATAACATCTGATCCTGAAGGAGTAAGAGGGTCTCTTTTTAAATTACAAAAAAGAGCAGGGTGGAGTTCTGCCATTCTCCTTCAATGGGAGAGGGTTCAGCACTTGTGAATGTTTCCAAGATATATAAGCCAAAATGTAAAAAAATATATATATTTAGTTTTAAATTTCCATTTTTTTAATTTAAAGTGATGGTAAAGTTTCCACTTTGTATAATCAGGTCCGGAATGGAAACAATATTTTAGATCGACTTTATTTCATCCATTCTAATTAAGATACACTATAAAACGTAATAATAAAGCGATGAAATCCTAATACCCCGTGCTCCGACTGCCCACTTCAAAAGTAATTTTTTTGTGATCTAACCTTTTTTGGAAACTTTATCATTGCTTTAAACATTAATATTAATTAATTAATTTACAAACACTTAAGGCCAGAATACAAGTGGAGCGGTATTTAACACTCCCGCCTGAGCGCTAACTCCGCTAGAGGTAGGTTTTTTGTTTACGTCGTATTACAAGTTAAAAGTAAACAGTTCTCACTTGTGGGTGTAAAAAGCCAAACTTTGAATATCTCGCACGCGATAACGTATTCCCCCATATAAGTCAACGGAGCATTAAAAGTGGAAGAAACTCTAAACTCCTACTTGAGAAAAAAACAGATGGCATATTCTCAAGTGTGTTAACCCGACATGAAAATATGAATTTCTTCTATATAGGTAAGACAAGTCCACGGATTCATCCTTTACTTGTGGGGATATTATCCTTCCCTACTGGAAGTGGCAAAGAGCACCACAGCAGAGCTGTCTATATAGTTCCTCCCTTAGCTCCACCCCCCAGTTATTCTCTTTGCCTACTCTAAGTACTAGGAAGGGTAAAGTGAAAGAGGTGATAAAATATTAGTTTTTTATTCTTCAATCAAGAGTTTCTTATTTTTAAATGGTACCGGTTTGTACTATTTACTCTCAGGCAGCAGATGGATGAAGACTGCTGCCTGGAGGATGATGATCTTAGCATTTGTAACTAAGGTCCATTTTGCTGTTCCCACAGAAGCTGAGGAGTACAGGAAACTTCAGTGTGAGGAACGGTTTCGTGCTATGCAGCAATGAGGTATGTTCAGTCATATTTTTTCTGGAGAGACTGTTTATTTCAGAAAGGCTGACATTATACCCAGGAGGGTAAGGGTAAGCAGTAATCCTAGAGCTAAAAGAGGGGCATTACTTTGCTTGCTTATGGGGCCAATTATATAGATGGTTGACACTGAATGTAAAATGTTTGTGAGCAAACGTTTTTTGGATGGGAGTGCTTTAACGTTTTTGTGGGCAATAAACGTTTTGGGCAACTTTATTAGGGCACACATGGCTTAACTTTTGGGTCTTGGAACCCACATGGCTAGTTATAACCGCTCTGGTGCGGTTCTTTGAGGCTCAGGAAACATCGAGTGAGATGGGCGGGGCCTATTTTCGCGCCTCAGATGCGCAGTTAGTTTGTCAGCAAGCTCTAACTCCTGAGGGCCCTGGTGTATGTTTTGGGACAAATTGAAGCTTTTACCCCACACTTTCGATCCCTGAGGGCAGGTAGGGCCACGCAAGGTGCTTAGGGGTCTTTTCCGGATCTGGGCCTATTTTCGATCTGGTTTGGACATTAAGGGGTTAATTGTAAAAAAAAATTGTGGTGCAATCTTAACTACCTATAGTGGGTCTACATACAAAATTTTGAAAAATTTGGTGCATATTTAGACTGCAGAACGTGTATGCTTTTTTTCTGTTAAAGGCGCAGTACCGTTTTTTAAGATTGTTATTTTTTTCACTAAATAAAGTGTTTTCATGCTTGTTTGTAGTCATTACTAGCCTGAGGAAAGTCAATGTTCAATATGTTTAGAAGCCATTGTGGAACCTCCACTTAGAATGTGTCCCTCATTCACTGAAAGGTCAATAAATTGCAAAGAACATATTTTAGCTACTAAAAGTATGTCACAGGATGATTCTCAGTCAGAAGGGAATCAGGTTATGCCATCTAATGCTCCCCAAGTGTCACAACCATTAACGCCCGCACAGGCGACGCCAAGTACTTCTAGTGCGTCTAATTCTTTCACCATGCAAGATATGGCCGCAGTTATGAATACTACCCTCACAGAGGTTTTATCTAAGCTGCCTGGGTTGCAGGGGAAGCGCAGTAGGTCTGGTGTGAGAACAAACGCTGAGCCCTCTGACGCTTTATTAGCCATTTCCGATGTACCCTCACAATGCTCTGAGTTGGGGGGGGTGAGGGATTTGCTGGCTGAGGGAGAAATTTCTGATTCAGGAAATATGTTCCCTCAGACAGACTCAGATATGACGGCTTTTAAATTTAAACTAGAACACCTCTGCTTATTGCTCAGGAAGGTTTTAGCGACTGATTGTGACCCTATTGTAGTTCCAGAGAAATTGTGTAAAATGGACAGATTTCTAGAGGTTCCTGCCTACACTGATGTTTTTCCGGTCCCTAAGAGGATTTTTGGACATTGTTACTAAGGAGTGGGATAGACCAGGTATTCCGTTCGCTCCCCCTCCTACTTTTAAGAAAATGTTTTCCATATCAGACACCATGCGGGACTCGTGGCAGACGGTCCCTAAGGTGGAGGGAGCTATTTCTACCCTGGCTAAGCGTACAACTATACCTATTATGGGACAGTTGTGCTTTCAAAGATCCTATGGATAAAAAATTAGAGGGTCTCCTAAAGAAAATATTTGTTCATCAGGGTTTTCTTCTCCAACCTATAGCGTGCATTGTTCCTGTAACTACTGCAGCGTCCTTTTGGTTCAAGGCTCTGGAGGAGGCTCTTCAGGTTGAGACCCCATTAGATGATATTTTGGATAGAATTAGGACTCTCAAGCTAGCTAATTCTTTTATTACAGATGCCGCCTTTCAACTGGCTAAATGAGCGGCGAAAAATTCAGGTTTTGCCATTTTAGCGCGTAGAGCGTTATGGCTTAAGTCCTGATCTGCTGATGTGTCATCAAAAGCTAAGCTGTTAGCCATCCCTTTCAAGGGTAAGACCCTATTTGGGCCTGAACTGAAAGAGATCATTTCAGACATCACTGGAGGAAAAGGCCATGCCCTTCCTCAGGATAAGATAAATAAGATGAGGACCAAACAACATAATTTTAGTTCCTTTCGGAACTTCAAAGGTGGTCCCTCTTCCTCTTCCCCTGCCACAAACAAGAGGGGAATTTTGCTCAATCCAAGTCAGTCTGGAGACCTAATCAGACTTGGAACAAGGGTAAACAGGCCAAGAATCCCGCTGCTGCCACCAAGACAGCATGAAGGGGTAGCCCCTGATCCGGGACCGGATCTAGTAGGGGGCAGACTTTCTTTCTTTGCTCAGGCTTGGGCAAGAGATGTTCAGGACTCCTGGGCTTTAGAACTCGTATCCCAGGGGTATCTTCTCGATTTCAAAGATTTTCCCCCAAGGGGGAGGTTCCATCTTTCTCAATTGTCTGTAAACCAGACAAAAAGAGAGGCATTCTTACGCTGTGTAGAAGACCTTTATACCATGGGAGTGATCTGCCCAGTTCCGAAAACAGAATAGGGGCAAGGGTTCTACTCCAATCTGTTTGTGGTTCCGAAAAAAGAGGGAACCTTCAGACCAATTTTGGATCTCAAGATTCTAAACAAATTCCTCAGAGTCCCATCCTTCAAGATGGAGACCATACGGACTATTTTGCCAATGATCCAGGAGGGTCAATATATGACCACCGAGGACTTAAAGGATGCGTATCTACACATCCCTAGCCACAAATATCATCACCAGTTCCTCACGTTCACCTTTCTGGACAAGCATTACCAGCTTGTGGCTCTTCCCTTTGGGTTGGCCACAGCTCCCAGAATTTTCGCAAAGGTGCTAGGGTCCCTTCTGGCGGTTCTAAGGCCGCAGGGCATAGCGGTGGCGCCCTATCTGGACGATATCTTAATCCAGGCGTCGACTTACCAACTAGCCAAGTCTCACACGGACATCGTGTTGGCTTTTCTAAGATCTCGCGGGTGGAAGGTGAACGTGAAAAAGAGTTCACTTATCCCTCTCACAAAAGTTCCATTCCTGGGAACTCTGATAGATTCTGTGGACATGAAAATTTTTCTGACAGAGGTCAGGAAATCAAAGATTTTATCCATCTGCCGAGCTCTTCATTCCATTCCTCGGCCATCAGTGGCTCAGTGTATGGAGGTAATCGGCTTAATGGTAGCGGCTATGGACATAGTTCCGTTTGCTCGCTTGCATCTCAGACCACTGCAACTATGCATGCTCAAACAGTGGAATCGGGATTATGCAGATTTATCTCCTCAGATAAATCTGGACCAAGAGACCAGAGACTCTATTCTTTGGTGGTTGTCACAGGATCATCTGTCCAAGGGAATGTGTTTCCGCAGGCCAGCGTGGGTCATAGTGACGACGGACGCCAGCCTATTGGGCTGGGGTGCAGTCTGGAATTCCCTGAAAGCACAGGGTTTGTGGACTCAGGAGGAGGCTCTCCTCCCGATAAATATTCTAGAACTGAGAATGATATTCAATGCGCTTCAGGCGTGGCCTCAGCTGGCGTCGGCCAGATTCATAAGATTCCAGTCGGACAATATCACGACTGTAGCATATATCAATCATCAGGGGGGAACAAAGAGTTCTCTAGTGATGATAGAGGTTACCAAAATAATTTGATGGGCAGAGACTCACTCTTGCCATCTATCAGCAATCTATATCCCAGGAGTGGAGAACTGGGAAGTCGTCAGACTTTTCATCCGGGGGAGTGGGAACTCCATCCGGAGGTGTTTGCACAATTGATTCGGCAATGGGGCACACCAGAATTGGATCTGATCGCGTCTCGTCAGAATGCCAAACTTCCTCGTTACGGGTCCAGGACAAGGGATCCTCAGGCAGTACTGATAGATGCTCTAGCAGTACCCTGGTCATTCAACCTGGCTTATGTGTTTCCACCATTTCCTCTCCTTCTTCGTTTGATTGCCAGAATCAAACAGGAGAGAGCTTCAGTGATTTTGATAACACCTGCGTGGCCATGCAGAACTTGGTATGCAGACCTGGTGGACATGTCATCTCTTCCACCATGGACTCTGCCACTGAGACAGGACCTTCTGATTCAAGGTCCGTTCCAGCATCCAAATCTAGTTTCTCTGCGGCTGACTGCTTGGAGATTGAACGCTTGATCTTATCCAAGCGGGGTTTCTCTGAGTCGGTCATAGATACCTTGATTCAGGCTCGAAAGCCTGTCACCAGGAAAATTTATCATAAGATATGGTGTAAGTATCTTTATTGGTGCGAATCCAAAGGCTACTCATGGAGTAAGATCAGGATTCCTAGGATTTTGTCCTTTCTCCAAGAAGGATTGGAGAAGGGGCTATCAGCTAGTTCCTTAAAGGGACAGATATCTGCTTTATCAATTCTACTGCACAAATGTCTGGCAGATGTTCCAGATGCCCACCACAAAGAAAAACATGGAGCGCTAGCGTGTGTAAAACATAACCTTTATTGTGGTTATTTAAAAACAGGACATATAGTCAATTAAAAAAGACAGAGATGGGATCCCTCTGGCTGGCAGGCTTACGCGTTTCGGCAATGTTTTTCTTTGTGGTGGATTTCCTTGCCCTGAGAGCACTAGTGTCCCTGCATTGTATGCTGCAAATTATCCCCAGAGCATACACTAAATACCACTACGCTGAACACTGAGCACAGAACGCTGAAATACCAGAGCCCCAGTATTGGTTCGTATAGAGAGGCGCAACGAAAGGCAGCCTGAGGATTGGAGGATTCTGAGTGGAGTCGTCTGAAGTGATGGCGCACGTGGTACCTGTTTAGCTATCCGGTTGGAGGATCATCCGTTGTAACTTGGACACGCCCCCTGGTGGGCGCGGAAACACGGTGCCTCTGGAAAAGTGCCGGGTAACGGTGGATGAGATACGGAGATACAGATCAGGGTAAAGGTGTATATGACGCCGGCTCTACTTGCAAAGGATCCTGCGGAAAGTTTAAAGCTCCCCGACAGCAGAGGTGAGACTGTATCTTTCTGATTATCTCCACTACACAAAGATTGAAATGTACACTTGCTCTGGGTACACTGCAGTTTGAGTTGCTGCGGTGCATGAAGGAAAAAAGTTTTCTTTGCAACATCTACTTTGTTCTTGTTTTCGTAACTGATCTTCTCATTTGTGCTTTTGGTATTGTGTAGATGTTCCAGATGGTCAGCCATTCTGTCAGGCTTTAGTTAGAATCAAGCCTGTTTAAACCTGTTGCTCCGCCATGGAGTTTGAATTTACTTCTTAAAGTTCTTCAAAGGGTTCTGTTTGAACCTATGCATTCCATAGATATTAAGCTTCTATATTGGAAAGTTCTGTTTTTAGTTGCTATCTCTTTGGCTTGAAGAGTTTCTGAACTATCTGCATTGCAATGCGACTCGCCTTATCTTGTTTTCCATGCTGATAAGGTGGTTTTGCGTACCAAACCTGGATTCCTTCCTAAGGTTGTTACTAATAGGAATATCAATCAGGAAATTGTTGTTCCTTCTCTGTGTCCTAATCCTTCTTCTCAGAAGGAGCGTCTGTTGCACAACTTGGACGTGGTTCGTGCTTTTAAGTTTTACTTGCAAGCGACCAAAGATTTCCGTCAAACATCTTCTTTGTTTGTTGTCTATTCTGGAAAACGTAGAGGTCAAAAAGCTACGGCTACCTCTCTTGCCTTTTGGCTGAAAAGCATCATCCGTTTGGCATACGAGACTGCTGGACAGTAGCCTCCTGAAAGGATTACAGCTCACTCTACTAGAGCGGTGGCTTCCACATGGGCTTTTAAAAATTATGCTTCTGTTGAACAGATTTGTAAGGCTGCGACTTGGTCTTCGCTTCATACCTTTTCCAAATGTTACAAATTTGATACTTTGCTTCTTCGGAAGGTATTTTTAGGACAAAAGTTCTTCAAGCAGTGGTGCCTTCTGTTTAACCATCTGTCTTGTCCCTCCCGTTCATCCGTGTCCTATAGCTTTGGTATTGTATCCCACAAGTAAAGGATTAATCCGTGGACTCGTCTTACCTTATAGAAGAAAAGTAAATTTACGCTTACCTGATAAATTAATTTTTTCTATGGTAAGACGAGTCCACGGCCTGCCCTGTCATTTTAAGACAGATTATATTTTTTTGATTTAAACTCAGTCACCTCTGCACCTTGTAGTTTCTCCTTTTTCTTCCTGTACCTTCGGTCGAATGACTGGGGGGTGGAGCTAAGGGAGGAGCTATATAGACAGTTCTGCTGTGGTGCTCTTTGCCACTTCCTGTTAGGAAGGATAATATCCCCACAAGTAAAGGATGAATCCGTGGACTCGTCTTACCATAGAAGAAATTAATTTATCAGGTAAGCATAAATTTACTTTTTTATGTTTTCAACTACCTCAGTGTTGTCACATGAAAAGATATAATAAAAAATTACAAAAATGTGAGAGGTGTACTCACTTTTGTGGGATACTGTGTATATTTATATATATATGAATATCTATTTCGCTTTGATATCTGAAGAAACGACCCTTGGTGGTTGAGAAACGCGTTATAATAAAGCCTTTTAAAGTTTTCTTTTAAAAACCTGGAAGTTGTGCACTTTTTTATGAGTTTTTAACTTAACCGAACAACACATGGGAATAGCTGAACAGAGAAACGCTCACAGCACGATTCCCTTATCCAAGGATCAGTTCCGGGAAGGATCGCATCCTACAGTGTACTAGCCACTGATTAAAGTGCTAGCAGGCGAGATAGTACTGGTCACAGAACAGTACCACAAATATTGGTAAGCACATTACCTCTCTGTCTTGTGTTATCCTTCTCTTTTGTTAAACAATATCACGCTATGTGGCGCCCTCTTTATCTTCAAATCTATTTATAAATACATAGAACATATTCCCAATGTGAAGAACATTGGAATGTGAAATATTTACAGTAAATACACAGTATAACACTTAATTAAATATGAATATTGCATAAATATGCTTTTTCATGTTTTCATCTACGTAACTGCAAAGGACTCTAATGCACAATATGTATGTCTTTATGTGTGTACATAAGTGTTTATATGTGTATATATGTCAGTAAATACATATATACACTAATAAATACATATGTACACACATATATAGATATGTATACATATTTAGACATAATATCTCACTGTTAAAGCCCTTTGCCTGACTTTTTTTCTAACTGAATAATTTTATTAGACTGTTATTATGAGTGTTACTGTACTATGTAATGTATTTTTGATGTGTTTTGTGCAACTTTTGTCATTGGCTCATGATATGCATTATGCTTGTTCTCAGTAGTGCATTGCTGCCCTGGAGATGACTTTAACTTTGTGTTTAACCCTCTTTGCAGGGGTTAAAAATGCATAAATACAGAATATCAGTGAATCATTTGTGTCATAAAAACTACCGTTGACTCTCTGAGAAAGTGTAAATGGGTGTTTGAATGCTGGTGCACAGTGCACTCACAGCATATGTGCATATGCCTCTTAAAAATAGTAATAACATTTACTAGAATCATTTTTGCTAATGGAAGTATAATGTTTCTATTTAACATTGAAATAAACCCACTTACATTTCAAATTTGACATTACAATGTTTTTAATACAGGTGGAATTGTATAGTTTGGTTCCTCAAATACCCATCTTATTAGTGAGCTTATGAAACAGATCATTTGAGTTGTTATTAAAGGGACAGTGAATACCTTAATATAAAATGTTATTTGTGATGAAAACAAATTTGCAATATACATTCATTATTTATGTTGTTCCTTTTCATGTGATTTAGCTCTGAAAATGGAAGATTATTTAATTCTCAGAACTTGAAATGCACCCTACTGACTTCTTACGGATAACCCTGCTACATATCTATCACTAATTGGCTTTAACTGATAACAATGGCAAAACACTTTCCACTAACTTTATGCTAGCCTTGTTGTCTACAGACTAAAGCCCAGATTGGCTCAGTCAAATAAGGCAAATGGATAGTGGAGTTTGGCTATTAAAAAACAATTGCAATAAAAATGATGTTAATTTGTTTTAAAAATTAACCTACATAGGTGTACTTTTCAACATAGGTCACCAAGAGAACTAAGTACATTAGCTAAAAGAAGTACATTGAAATGTTTCATAAACAGTTATGCTAGTCTATCAAATTAATGAAAGTTTAATTTTGAATTGCACATCCCTTTAAGAAGTAGTAAACAGAAGCATTCATAAATACAAAAAAATGTGCATATAGTAGATTCTTGGTGCAGTGATTACTACATGTATTATATGTATCAGATGCCTAAATACATATTATAAGCATAGCATTGAGGTTGTTCCTGCTTCCATGTTGAAATCTCGCTTTCACTGCATTCCATTGTGGACATGTGTTTGCATATGTGCAGCAACTCTCCTTCAGATACCTGCAGTGTAACCTGGGTTCCATAAAGGCAGCACCATGAATAGGGTTGCCAGCTGTCTTACAAAATACTGAACATCCTGTGAGTGAATGGGCACGAGTGGTTGGTGGGGTCACACAGTGGCTCACACCCAAAATGTCCATCTTTGACCCCCAACATGTATATTTTTCATAACTGTGTTGTTATCTGGTCAGTACATTTATATGCTAGTACATTGCACACAAACAGTGTCACTTTTTCCAAGGCATTATTTGTAATGCACATATGAGACCATTTATATTTAGCTGACACTCAATGGACTTTTTGTTTTTTTTTGTGTGCCAATTTCCATGTTAATTTATGAATGTAGATGTTTCGATTTAAAAAAAAAAAAATGTTTGTAAAATTAAAAGTGTAGGAAATTGTTGAATACATACATCATACAATGATACAGAGGAAAAAGCTATATTCAGACACATAAGGCAGTGATCTTCATTATTTAATTAATTAGTCTGTGAAAACCCCATTAAAAAGCCTGAAATCTGCCTGTCTATTAGATTTTTCTGATATATCAACTTAATTTTAGTGATTTTATTAATTCATATGACAGATTTACTAATGGATTGGAATGTGAAAAAAATCCCCAAGCTGCCATTCAGTTTTTGCACAGGAATTCTAATGCTATGGAATGAAATCCAGTTTTTCTAAAAATAGTATTAGTAATACTGGTTCTTGACCCTGAATAGTAGAGCATATACATGAAGAGAGTGAAAGAGATTGAGGAAATAGTTGCTGTACTTGTGAGAAGTAAGCTCCCACCTGTCCTACAAATCTGTCCCATGTGCAACTTTTCCTTTCCTATGGCCCATCCCTCCTCAGTCGACACTCCTCTCAACTCCTTCTACAAACTACATTTGATTCCACCCCTCCCGGTCATCCCACCTCAGTCTACACTCCTCTCAACTCCTCCTACAAACTACATGTGATTCCATCCCTCCCGGTCATCCCTCCTCAGTCTACACTCCTCTCAACTCCTCCTACAAACTTCATGTGATGCCACCCCTCACAGTCATCCCTCCTCAGTCTACACTCCTCTCAACTCCTCCTACAAACTACATGTGATTCAACCCCTCACAGTCATCCTGCCTCAGTCTACACTCCTCTCAACTCCTCCTACAAACTACATGTGATTTCATCCCTCCTCAGTCTACACTCTTCTCAACTCCTCCTACAAACTACATGTGATGCCACCCCTCACAGTCATCCCTCCTCAGTCTACACTCCTCTCAACTCCTCCTACAAACTACATTTGATTCCACCCCTCCCGGTCATTCCTCCTCAGTCTACACTCCTCTCAACTCCTCCTACAAACTACATGTGATTCCACCCCTCCCAGTCATCCCTCCTCAGTCTACACTCCTTTCAACTCCTCCTACAAACTACATGTGATTCCACCCCTCACAGTCATCCCTCCTCAGTCTACACTCCTCTCAACTCCTCCTACAAACTACATGTGATTCCACCCCTCCCAGTCATCCCTCCTCAGTCTACACTCCTCTCAACTCCTCCTACAAACTACATGTGATGCCACCCCTCACGGTCATCCCTCCTCAGTCTACACTGCTCTCAACTCCTCCTACAAAATACATGTGATTCCACCCCTCACAGTCATCCCTCCTCACAACTCCTCCTACAAACTTCATGTGATGCCACCACTCACGGTCATCCCTCCTCAATCTGAACTCCTCTCAACTCCTCCTACAAACTTCATGTGATGCCACCCCTCACAGTCATCCCTCCTCAGTCTACACTCCTCTCAACTTCTCCTACAAACTACATGTGATTCCACCCCTCACAGTCATCCCTACTCAGTCTACACTCCTCTCAACTCCTCCTACAAACTTCATGTGATGCCACCCCTCCCGGTCATCCCTCCTCAGTCTACACTCCTCTCAACTCCTCCTACAAACTTCATGTGATGCCACCCCTCACAGTCATCCCTCCTCAGTCTACACTCCTCTCAACTTCTCCTACAAACTACATGTGATTCCACCCCTCACAGTCATCCCTACTCAGTCTACACTCCTCTCAACTCCTCCTACAAACTACATGTGATTCCACCCCTCACAGTCATCCCTACTCAGTCTACACTCCTCTCAACTCCTCCTACAAACTACATGTGATTCAACCCCTCCCGGTCATCCCTCCTCAGTCTACACTCCTCTCAACTCCTCCTACAAACTACATGTGATTCCACCCCTCCCAGTCATCAATCCTCAGTCTACTCTCCTCACAACTCCTCCTACAAACTACATGTGATTCCATTCCTCACGGTCATCCCTCCTCAGTCTACACTCCTCTCAACTCCTCCTATAAACTACATGTGATTCCACCCCTCACAGTCATCCCTCCTCAGTCTACACTCCTCTCAACTCCTCCTACAAACTACATGTGATTCCACCCTTCACATTCATCCCTCCTCAGTCTACACTCCTCTCAACTCCTCCTACAAACTACATGTGATTCCACCCCTCACATTCATCCCTCCTCAGTCTACACTCCTCTCAACTCCTCCTACAAACTACATGTGATTCCACCCCTCACATTCATCCCTCCTCAGTCTACACTCCTCTCAACTCCTCCTACAAACGTAATGTGATGCCACCCCTCACAGTCATCCCACCTCAGTCTGAACTCCTCCCATAAACTTTATGTGATGCCACCCCTCACAGTTATAAGTCCTCAGTCTACACTCCTCTTAACTCCTCCTACAAACTTCATGTGATGCCACCACTCACGGTCATATCCATAAAACATCAGAGACTCTCACATATCTCCCTAATTCAGCCTAGGCCGCCCTATAATTGGGAAATGTTCTTCTGTTTACTGTAACCATTTTTTGTATGTATTTTAATATGCTTAAAAACTTGTTTGTTTGTTTGTTTTTGTTTGTTTGTGAATTCTCGCCTCACACCACCGTTAGAATTGTAGGAGTTTTCCTAATAAGCTGGTTGAGCTATTTTTCCTTAAGTATCATATATGGTCATAATACCTTCTCAGTTTGTATCAATAACTAGATAGCTTTCTTATGCAAATAGTTTAAACACATAATTAAAGTCAGAAATCAATGGTACACTGTCTGACTTAACCTATGTTTGGAATGTGGAAATTAAAATCAAATGATGCAAATGTGGTTGTATCATTAGAGCTTCCCTTTTAAATGGGCATGAAAGTGCAAAAGAAAAATGGTCTGATGTAATAGAATACTTTATTATTGCAATATGTTGCAATAGTTGACCAGAGCTGCAATGTACTACTGGCCATCAATCACCAGCTAGGTCCCAGTAGTGCATTGCTGCTCCTGAATCAAACTAGGTATGTTTTTCAACAAAGAATACTAAAAGAATAAAGTAAAATTAATAATACAAGTAGAAACCCCTTTATTCAAGTTGCTTGGGACCGTAAAAGGTTTGGATTTCGGAATATTTGTATATTTGCATCTGTAAAAACTTTGAAGAAGGGATGGAACCAAGTGTAAACAACAATATCTTATGTCATTTAGGCAATATTTACATCTCATAATACAGCTTATACATGTAACATAAAGGTAGTTTTATATATTTTTTTATACATAGAACCCTCAGAAAGTACAGTACTGTAATCTGAAAGATATTTGTCGTTTTCAATAGAGACTATTATTTGCATTTTAGAACACAAAAATCAAACCAAAGACACAGGCGGAGAAGATTGTGACTTACAGGCGGGGGAAAAAAAGTAATTATTAATTAAAAAGTTTGGATTTCAAGATAAGTTTGGCTTTTGAAATAAGTTTGGAGTTTAGAATTCCAGATTTGGGGATTTGTACCTGCATAAGTACATTGAAGAGTCTCTTAAAGGGACAGTCTACACCTTAGTCATCTTAAAGTCTTTCTTTAGATTAAGCTGCAAATAGCCTCCAACACATTTTCTATATTTTGCAGCAGGAATGGTATAAAAGTTATTTTAAAATGAATATTGTTTCTTGCCACTAGGAAATGGCTGTTAAGCTCCACCCACTGATGACATCATAATCTGGGCTGCATATGGCATCCAATCACAAAAGGATCACTAGTTGGATTCAACAGACTGTCAATGCTATTCAACAGAGTGCCTAGATGTAGCCCAGATCATGATCTCATCACTGGGAGGAGCTTGGCAGCTATTTCAAAGTGGCCAGAAACAATATTAATTTCAAAATAACTTTTTTTACCTTCCTGCTGCATGATACAGAAATGGTGCAGGAGGATATTTGCAGCTTAATCTAAGGCAAGAATTTAAGATGGCTAAGGTGTAGTTTGTCCCTTTAAAACTGCATGCTCTTTCTGAATTGAAAAGGTATAAATGTAAACATTCATATTCCTTTAATCTTCTCTCTCTCACACATACACACACATACCCATATACTAGTACTAACATGTTTATTAATTATGGATGGTGGTTTAAATGTGCAATAATAAACATGACGGAACAATTTATAATTTATTTAATACTATGCAGTCACTGAGAACACAATAAGGGGAAAAACACATTACAGTGCCCCTTTCGTGAATTGCTCAGTTAGTTTGTGCTTAGGTAATACCAAAGCCAGGGTTTTATAAATATCATTTGTAAAATGTATGGACTTATTTTTTTGAAGTCACGTCTGTGAAGTGCTGTACATTATATACAAGGTATATATCAGCTCTCTTAAACTAAACAGTTTTCTTCTGAATACTGTACACTATATACTGAACCTACATCAGCAATACATAGTGCAAAGTATACATTTCCGCTTTGCTGTGTTCAGTACTTAATTCGTTTATATATATATATATATATATATATATATATATATATATCTTTCTCATGAATGCAAACAGAATATGTATCAGACACCTACAGAATATACAGTGTCTGGGACACTTCACAATATGCTTATTTGTCTTTTCAGGCGCAGAAAGTGGAGATAACCTTTCGAACAAGAATTATTCCTGTGAAAGTGAGAGAGGAACAAGAACAGCCTCTTTTAGAGACTCGCCCTTCAGGTTAATCTCTCTTCAAATTACATTTTACATTCTTAGGCCTAGATTACAAGTGGAGTGCAAAAACATTAGCATAATTGTGTTAACATTGCTCAAACGCTATCAATAGTGCTTCTATTTTTGCTATGATGTTACAAATTTAAAGTTATTTTTTTATAGCTTGAGTGATAATCTAGGTGTGCGCTAAATGTTGATGGTGCGCTAAATCCCTCACATAATAGACTTCTATGGAGGAGTGCACTAAACTTATGGTGTGCAAGTTTTGGTCTCCATGTAGTTCTGTGCTACACTATTAATAATAATTTGTTTACTTCGGGTCTTAGAAAGCACTAGGGTAACACTTAACTCACTGCTTCTAATATGAGCAGGCATATTTGGATGATTTGGTTAAAATATTTAACCCTCCAGTTTTAATACCAGATAGTGCGTTATTCTTTGTGCAAGGCCGCACAAACTAAACACACCCAATCAATTTCACTCCACTTGTAATCTAGCCCTTTATGTGAGACTTTTAGTGTATGCCTTTCTTTCTTATCCTACAAAGTACTGTCTTCTGGCTTCATCAATGTTCTCATTATTGTATCTGTGTTCTGCTGGCAGATGGTAAATTATGTTAAATCTCTTTTCTTATGACAGGTGAAACCCTCAGCTTAGTTACTGATGCCTCACCACCTGACTCCCCTTGTGATATTTCTACAAGTCCAGGAGGAACAGCAGAGCCATTGGCTGATGTTGACAAGTCTACAGAGGACACCACATGTCCCATATGCCGACATTTATGTGAGAGTTCCCAAGATTTAAAAACTCACTTGGAGAAAGATCACCCTGAATTTAACACATCAGACATACAAGAAAGTGAAACAAGAAACCAGGAACCTGAGACCAGTGGACTGGAAGACAAAAGGGTATTTCATGAAAATGTGCCTGCTCCCCCACAGCAAGCTACCTATCGTAAAACCACCAACTTTGCAATGGACAAATTTATGGACCCATCTAGGCCTCACAAGTGTGTGGTTTGCAAGGAGTCCTTCACACAGAAAAATATTCTGCTTGTGCATTACAACTCTGTATCTCACTTGCATAAGGTGCGAAAAGCCTCACTTGACCCTTCTCTTTCTACTCGGCAAGAACCTGGGGCAGGCACCCCAGGCCCAGGTGGTCAAACTGGGCAGGATAAGCCGTACAAATGCACTGTTTGCCATGTATCATACAACCAGAGCTCCACATTGGAAATTCACATGCGTTCTGTACTTCATCAGACTCGTTCCAGGGGGTCAAAGGTGGATCTCTCAAAGTTGTCCCCTGAAAAAACACAAAAGGACTCCAGCTGTAAAAATGAGGCTTTAAGTGAAGCAAAGGGAGAAACAACTAATGACCTGCAGGGTGTTGAAGCTCCCAAGAAAAGACAGCAGCAATTGGGATCCTGCTTGGGGGTCCCAATTCTCCCCTCTACTGTTACTTCTCCTACAATGCAGTTATCCTTGGACTTACCGCGACCACCTCCTCTCATCCAACCTCCACCACTTTTTGCCCCTTCACTTCTTCCCTCATTTCCACTGATTCCAGAGGCTTTATTAAAACTCCAGCGTCAACAGCAGCAGCTTCTACTCCCATTCTATCTGCAAGAACTAAAAGTCAGTGGTGAGGGCAATGTTGCCCCTATTATGTCATTTGGAGGTGCCCAACAGCCTCCACCCGCCAATGATGAAGTTAGTGAGGGTCAGCCTAGATTGACTCCCAAGCCATTAAATGAGAAGGAAGACAGGAGTTCTGAGGAGCAAAGTGCATCAACAATGGAGTCCACTAATTCACAGAATGAAGAGTCAAGTACGGAATCTCAGTCAAAGGTAGCTGGAGATCTTACAGGTTCTGCAGCTAGAGCGTTGTTAGAGAATTTTGGCTTTGAGCTTGTGACCCAGTATAATGAAGGTAGGCTGCCAACCACTAACCAAACCCTGGTTCAACAACCCCAACCTCCTGCTCCACCACGTGAAACCTCCCCCATCCACTGTTCTGCAGAGAAACTTCAGTGTGGTACATGTGGGAAACTTTTTTCCAATAGACTAATTCTTAAGACACATGAAGAGCACATGCACCAGCGGCTGCTCCCATTTGAGGCCTTGAGTCGATATGCCGCAAATTATCGGCGCAGCTATGACAGTAACTTCCCTGCTGGAATGATTGCAGAGATATCAGGACCATCTGCTGCACCACTGGACTTCTCTATTACCTCACAAAACTCACGAGGAGTTGAGGAACAAGAAAGTACCACTGAATGCAGTATTACTTCTGAGCAGCTCAGCTTCCTTCAAAATATTTTTGATCTTAGAGGTCATCAGCTAGAAGAGGGAATCCTTTGGGTAGCTGAAAAGACTGGGCTTCCACCAGCATTTGTCCAACAGTGGTACTCCCAGAGACAGAAAAGCATCCATGAAGGACAGGAAGAGGAAGGAGAAGAGACTTCACGAGCTGATCGCATGGGAAATAGACGCTTTTCACGTACAAAGTTCTCAGACTTCCAGACCCAAGCCCTGAATAGTTTTTTTGAGTACAGTGCTTACCCAAGGGACAGTGAGGTAGAGCACCTATCAGGGCTTTTAGGGCTGTCAGGAAGAGTGGTAGTGGTATGGTTCCAAAATGCCCGTCAAAAAGCACGAAAGCAAGCTGCAGAAACAGGCACTTCTCCTTCACCCCCTTTGCAACCAACTCCACCAGGGGACCGGCCAACTTCCAACAGTAAAGTGCCCCTCTGCCGAAAATGTGGGATCACCATGACTTGCATTTTTCAGCTTATTCGTCACTTAAAAGAGTGTTATAGCGATCAAAGTGAAGAGCTTGCTATTGAAGAAGAAAAAGAGGAGATATTAAAACAAAATCAAGAAACAGAGGGGTCACAACAAGATCTAACTGTAAAGCCTGTTTTAACCTCAAAATCAGAGCCTCCTTCATCCACTATCCAGGAGACGCAGGAGGAAGAGCAGAGTGAGGCACCGAAGGAAGAAGTGACTTTGGCTGAGGAAACTCAAACAGCAGAAGAATTATCTATATCCACTGAACATAATATCCAACCTCCAGAACAGAGTGAAGTGCCAGGGGATGAGGGTGAATCTTCAGTCCTCACAATCTCTTCAGAACAGAACCAAAATCAATTACTCTCAAGCAGTGGTCATCTCTCAACGCCGTTGATGGATCTATCC